>NC_064817.1:83562314-83801024 GCF_023721935.1 Panthera uncia
TAGTTCTGGGGTTTCTATTCTATTCCATTGGTCTATGTGTCTGTTTTTATGCCAATACCATGCTGTCTTGATGATGATAGCTTTGTAGTAGAGGCTAAAGTCTGGTATTGTGATGCCTCCTGCTTTGGTCTTCTTCTTCAAAATTACTTTGGCTATTCGGGGCCTTTTGTGGTTCCATATGAATTTTAGGATTGCTTGTTCTTGTTTCGAGAAGAATGCTGGTGCAATTTTGATTGGGATTGCATTGAATGTGTAGATAGCTTTGGGTAGTATTGACATTTTGACAATATTTATTCTTCCAATCCATGAGCATGGAATGTCTTTCCATTTCTTTATATCTTCTTCAATCACCTGCATAAGCTTTCTATAGTTTTCAGCATACAGATCTTTTACATCTTTGGTTAGATTTATTCCTAGGTATTTTATGCTTCTTGGTGCAATTGTGAATGGGATCAGTTTCTTCATTTGTCTTTCTGTTGCTTCATTGTTAGTGTATAAGAATGCAACTGATTTCTGCACATTGATTTTGTATCCTGCAACTTTGCTGAATTCATGTATCAGTTCTAGCAGACTTTTGGTGGAGTCTATCGGATTTTCCATGTATAATATCATGTCATCTGCAAAAAGCGAAAGCTTGACTTCATCTTTGCCAATTTTGATGCCTTTGATTTCCTTTTGTTGTCTGATTGCTGATGCTAGAACTTCCAGCACTATATTAAACAACAGCGGTGACAGTGGGCATCCCTGTCGTGTTCCTGATCTCAGGGAAAAAGCTCTCAGTTTTTCCCCGTTGAGGATGATGTTAGCTGTGGGCTTTTCATAAATGGCCTTTATGATCTTTAAGTATGTTCCTTCTATCCCGACTTTCTCAAGGGTTTTTATTAAGAAAGGGTGCTGGATTTTGTCAAAGGCCTTTTCTGCATCGATTGACAGGATCATATGGTTCTTCTCTTTTTTTTTGTTAATGTGATGTATCACGTTGATCGATTTGCGAATGCTGAACCAGCCCTGCATCCCAGGAATGAATCCCACTTGATCATGGTGAATAATTCTTTTTATATGCTGTTGAATTCGATTTGCTAGTATCTTATTAAGAATTTTTGCATCCATATTCATCAGGGATATTGGCCTGTAGTTCTCTTTTTTTACTGGGTCTCTGTCTGGTTTAGGAATCAAAGTAATACTGGCTTCATAGAATGAGTCTGGAAGTTTTCCTTCCCTTTCTATTTCTTGGAATAGCTTGAGAAGGATAGGTATTATCTCTGCTTTAAATGTCTGGTAGAACTCCCCTGGGAAGCCATCTGGTCCTGGACTCTTATTTGTTGGGAGATTTTTGATAACCGATTCAATTTCTTCGCTGGTTATGGGTCTGTTCAAGCTTTCTATTTCCTCCTGATTGAGTTTTGGAAGAGTGTGGGTGTTTAGAAATTTGTCCATTTCTTCCAGGTTGTCCAATTTGCTGGCATATAATTTTTCATAGTATTCCCTGATAATTGTTTGTATCTCTGAGGGATTGGTTGTAATCATTCCATTTTCATTCATGATTTTATCTATTTGGGTCATCTCCCTTTTCTTTTTGAGAAGCCTGGCTAGAGGTTTGTCAATTTTGTTTATTTTTTCAAAAAACCAACTCTTGGTTTCGTTGATCTGCTCTACAGTTTTTTTAGATTCTATATTGTTTATTTCTGCTCTGATCTTTATTATTTCTCTTCTTCTGCTGGGTTTAGGCTGCCTTTGCTGTTCTGCTTCTATTTCCTTTAGGTGTGCTGTTAGGTTTTGTATTTGGGATTTTTCTTGTTTCTTGAGATAGGCCTGGATTGCAATGTATTTTCCTCTCAGGACTGCCTTCGCTGCATCCCAAAGCGTTTGGATTGTTGTATTTTCATTTTCGTTTGTTTCCATATATATTTTAATTTCTTCTCTAATTGCCTGGTTGACCCACTCATTCGTTAGTAGGGTGTTCTTTAACCTCCATGCTTTTGGAGGTTTTCCAGACTTTTTCCTGTGGTTGATTTCAAGCTTCATAGCATTGTGGTCTGAAAGTATGCATGGTATAATTTCAATTCTTGTAAACTTATGAAGGGCTGTTTTGTGACCCAGTATATGATCTATCTTGGAGAATGTTCCATGTGCACTCGAGAAGAAAGTATATTCTGTTGCTTTGGGATGCAGAGTTCTAAATATATCTGTCAAGTCCATCTGATCCAATGTATCATTCAGGGCCCTTGTTTCTTTATTGACTGTGTGTCTAGATGATCTATCCATTTCTGTAAGTGGGGTGTTAAAGTCCCCTGCAATGACCACATTCTTATCAATAAGGTCGCTTATGTTTATGAGTAATTGTTTTATATATCTGGGGGCTCGGGTATTTGGCGCATAGACATTTATAATAGTTAGCTCTTCCTGGTGGATAGACCCTGTGATTATTATATAATGCCCTTCTTCATCTCTTGTTACAGCCTTTAATTTAAAGTCTAGTTTGTCTGATATAAGTATGGCTACTCCAGCTTTCTTTTGGCTTCCAGGAGCATGATAAATAGTTCTCCATCCCCTTACTCTCAATCTAAAGGTGTCCTCAGATCTAAAATGAGTCTCTTGTAGACAGCAAATAGATGGGTCTTGTTTTTTTATCCATTCTGATACCCTATGTCTTTTAGTTGGCGCATTTAATCCATTTACATTCAGTGTTATTATAGAAAGATATGGGTTTAGAGTCATTGTGATGTCTGTATGTTTTATGCTTGTAGTGATGTCTCTGGTACTTTGTCTCACAGGATCCCCCTTAGGATCTCTTGTAGGGCTAGTTTCGTGGTGACAAATTCCTTCAGTTTTTGTTTGTTTGGGAAGACCTTTATCTCTCCTTCTATTCTAAATGACAGACTTGCTGGATAAAGGATTCTCGGCTGCATATTTTTTCTGTTTAGCACACTGTAGATATCGTGCCAAGCCTTTCTGGCCTGCCAAGTTTCAAAGGAGAGATCAGTCACGAGTCTTATAGGTCTCCCTTTATATGTGAGGGCACGTTTATCCCTTGCTGCTTTCAGAATTTTCTCTTTATCCTTGTATTTTGCCAGTTTCACTATGATATGTCGTGCAGAAGATCGATTCAAGTTACGTCTGAAGGGAGTTCTCTGTGCCTCTTGGATTTCAATGCCTTTTTCCTTCCCCAGTTCAGGGAAGTTCTCAGCTATAATTTGTTCAAGTACCCCTTCAGCACCTTTCCCTCTCTCTTCCTCCTCTGGGATACCAATTATGCGTATATTATTTTTTTTTAGTGTATCACTTAGTTCTCTAATTTTCCCCTCATACTCCTGGATTTTTTTATCTCTCTTTCTTTCAGCTTCCTCTTTCTCCATAACTTTATCTTCTAGTTCACCTATTCTCTCCTCTGCCTCTTCAAGCCGAGCCATTGTGGTTTCCATTTTGTTTTGCATTTCGTTTAAAGCGTTTTTCAACTCCTCGTGACTGTTCCTTAGTCCCTCGATCTTTATGGCGAGAGATTCTCTGCTGTCCTGTATACTGTTTTCAAGCCCAGCGATTAATTTTATGACTATTATTCTAAATTCACTTTCTGTTATATTATTTAAATCCTTTTTGATCAGTTCATTAGCTGTTGTTATTTCCTGGAGATTCTTCTGAGGGGAATTCTTCCGTTTGGTCATTTTGGAGAGTCCCTGACGTGGTGAGGACCTGCAGGGCACTTCCCCTGTGCTGTGGTGTATAACTGGAGTTAGTGGGCGGGGCCGCAGTCCGACCCGATGTCTGCCCCCAGCCCACTGCTGGGGCCACAGTCAGACTGGTGTGTGCCTTCTCTTCCCCTCTCCTAGGGGCGGGATTCACTGTGGGGTGGCGTGTCCCGTCTGGGCTACTTGCACACTGCCAGGCTTGTGTTGCTGGGGATCTGGCGTATTAGCTGGGGTGGGTAGGCAAGGTGCACGGGGGCTGGAGGGGCAGGCTTAGCTCGCTTCTCCTTAGGTGATCCACTTCAGGAGGAGCCCTGTGGCAGCGGGAGGGAGTCAGATCCGCTGCCGGAGGTTTGGCTCCGCAGAAGCACAGAGTTGGGTGTTTGCGCGGAGCGAGCAAGTTCCCTGGCAGGAACTGATTCCCTTTGGGATTTTGGCTGGGGGATGGGCGGGGGAGATGGCGCTGGCGCCTTTGTTCCCCGCCAAGCTGATCTCTGTCGTCTAGGGGCTTAGCAGCTCTCCCTCCCTTTGTCCTCCAGCCTTCCCGCTTTCCGCGCAGAGCTGTTAACTTATGACCTCCCAGACGCTAAGTCGCGCTTGCTGTCGGAACACAGTCCGTCTGGCCCCTCCGCTTTTGCCAGCCAGACTCGGGGGCTCTGCTTGGCCGGCGAGCCGCCCCTCTGCCCCGGCTCCCTCCCGCCGGTCCGTGGAGCGCGCACCGCCTCGCCGCCCTTCCTACCCTCTTCCGTGGGCCTCTAGTCTGCGCTTGACTCCTGAGACTCCCTTCTGCTAATCCTCTGGCGGTTTTCTGGGTTCTTTAGGCAGGTGTAGGTGGAATCTAAGTGATCGGCCGGACGCGCTGTGAGCCCCGCGTCCTCCTACGCCGCCATCTTCCGGAACCTCCTCTGTAGTTCTCTTTTTTTACTGGGTCTCTGTCTGGTTTAGGAATCAAAGTAATACTGGCTTCATAGAATAAGTCTGGAAGTTTTCCTTCCCTTTCTGTTTTTTGGAATAGCTTGAGAAGGATAGGTATTATCTCTGCTTTAAATGTCTGGTAGAATTCCCCAGGGAAGCCATCTGGTCCTGGACTCTTATTTGTTGGGAGATTTTTGATAACTGATTCAATTTCTTCTCTGGTTATGGGTCTGTTCAAGCTTTCTATTTCTTCCTGATTTAGTTTTGGAAGCGTGTGGGTGTTTAGGAATTTGTCCATATCTTCCAGGTTGTCCAGTTTGTTGGTATATAATTTTTCATAGTATTCCCTGATAATTGCTTATATTTCTGAAGGATTGGTTGTAATAATTCTATTTTCGTTCATGATTTTATCTATTTGGGTCATCTCCCTTTTCTTTTTGAGAAGCCTGGCTAGAGGTTTGCCAATTTTGTTTATTTTTTCAAAAAACCAACTCTTGGTTTCATTGATCTGCTCTACAGTTTTTTTAGATTTTATATTGTTTATTTCTGCTCTGATCTTTATTATTTCTCTTCCTCTGCTGGATGCCTGGACATTTGAAGTCCATAATAGTTTGTCAGGGTGGAAAAGCTCTCCGAGAAGAGTAAGCAGCAGCATGAGCAAAGGCATAGCGCTATGAAAGCATATGATGTGTTTTGAGAGCATTTGTGATGTTCTTGGAACCCCAGAATGCACTGGCATGGAGTAATACAAGATAAAACAGAATAAGCAGCTTGGAGCTAGTTGGAAAAGCCCTTGAAGGTCATACCATGTGTTTTGGACTGATTTCGTCCCCCTGAAGTTCATATTTTGAAGCTCCAACCCCCACTGTAATGGTATTTGGAGATGGAACCTTTGAGAGGTAATTTGGTTTAGATGAGGTCACAAGGGTGGGGCCGGCATGATGATATTAGTGCGTTTATACAAAGATACCAGAGAGCTTGCTCTGCTTGGTTTCTCTCTGGGCCATGTGAGCACCCTGTGAGAAGGCAGCTTTCTGCAAGTAGAGAAGAAAGCTCTCACCAGAAACCAACCATACTCGCATGTCTGGCATGCTCAGAATTCCAGTCTGTAGTATTGTGTTATGGCAGCCCCAACAGACTAAGACACCACGAAACGTGAACTTTTGTGGGCATTAGAGTTACTAAACATCTTAAAGCAGGTGAGTTAAACAATTAGATGTGGTATTTCATAACAACTCTAGTGGCAGATTATCGTGGAGAATTTGGCAGAGATGATGGTAGGAAATGAGTGGGAGTTAGGGAGATTGGTGGTAGGAAAACCAACTGATAGACAATATCACTAATTCAGGTGAGAGAGGTAGACCCCTGGAGGGTGGCAGTAGGGATAGAGAGCAAGGTAGACATTTAAGAAGTAGTATTGATAAGATTTATTTTTTTAACGTAATTTATTGTCAAGTTAGCTAACATACAGTTTCTACAGTGTGCTCTTGGCTTCAAAAGTAGATTCCCATGATTCATTGCCTACATACAACACCCAGGGCTCATACCGACAAGTGCCCTCCTCAATATCCATCACCCATTTTCCCCTCTCCCCCGCTACCCCATCAAACCTCAGTTTGTTCTCTGCATTTAAGAGTCCTTTATGGTTTGCCTCCCTCTCTGTTTGAAACTATTTTTCCCCTTCCCTTCCCCCATGGTCTTCTGTTAAGTTTCTAGAATTCCACATATGGAAGGTTGTCAAATGAGATATGTAAGGGAGAAATAGGAGTCAAGAATTCTAGTTTGGGTGACTGGGTAAATGGTGATGACATGAATCAAGATAGGGGAATGTAAAGTGGTTTGTCTCTGGGTGGTAGTCTTAGAGATGGTTTTTATTTCTTTTTGTTCATCCGAATTTTACACTTTATTTACAATTACCATTTATTACTTCTGGAATAAGAGTAAACAGCTTTGTTTTTGGTATGGGGATCAGGAATGCAATGCAAAAGAAATAAGACAAAGTTCTAAGAGAAATATATTAAGTTTGGGTTATATTGAGTTTGAACTGCCTATAAGAAATCTTGCTGGAAGTGTCCAAGGCTGTTAGAAATATAAATCCATGTGAAACTCAAAGACGGAGACTGGAGATGTTGATTTTCAGAATTGGTGTTCTATGAGGGGTTAGAATGTACTACCACAGAGTGCTGGCTTTGCATTGGGCTTGGAATAAAGGAAAACTGATCTTAAGTAGCACATGTATGCTTGGAGAGGGGGAGGTATTGAGAGGAACACTAGGAAACTTGCAGAAATGGGACTGAGGACAGAATACATAGCCCTTGGGATGGGGTCAACATTCAGAGACAGAGTTCAAACAGAGGCACTGGAAATTCTCACTCCAGTTCCAAGCCAGGTATCAAAAACCAAGAGGAATCAGATCAATGAAGTGACGTTGACTCTGGGTCATGGCTTTAGAGATAAAAACAATGTTGACGAGAGAAGCCAAACATGTGTAATAGAAACAATGTGGCAAAGAATAGGGAACAGCCTACCCTTGAGAAATAGGGCTGACTGAAGTACCTGACCTCTTGGATGTCAGTTGGGGACCATGGAAAAAGGAACTTCAGGTGTCAAAGGTATGTAGGAAGATAGCCTGTTTTCCCCCAGAGGACTACTCGTGGTAAGAAGGGGTATGTGTGCAGTGGGGAAGTAGGTCAGTGGATTCCCATTTTCACCCATGTGTGTTGAACAGCAGATTATCTCTAAAAGCCAAAAGTAAATGGGGCTAGAGTTATTGATATTCTGCCAAATAACCCATTGTTTGTTCTAGAGGATTGGAAAAGCAGCCTGCACATAGCTTGATACTCTTTTTGAGCAATGGATATATAATATTTTGGCTCTTCTGCTTTAATGCATCCATGTTGATAAGGGGACATTCTGATGTGACCTATGAAACAAGCCATTTAGTCTGTTTCTTTTTCATTATCACCTCCTTCACAGGGTTATGAGCCTTACTCCATCTCCAAGTCTCACTGAGAATGAGGTGAGAGTCAGGGATGGGATAGGAGTCAGTCACTATCTGGCAGACACAACCAGGAGTCACATGTTTATCACACGTATTCACCTCGGAAAGGGCTACCAATCATTCTGAGCAACGTGTCTGCCTATCTTCTGAGAATCCACTTGTTTCCTGAATGGTCTGCTTCTCAAATCCTGATTTTTCTCTTAAGGTTAAAACAGTCATACTTATTTACTTCTAATGAATACATAGATTTGGCTACATGATAACTGAATGGATTCTCTTTTCCATATAAATTCTAGAGGACGGACACATTTTTTTGCAGGCTTTCTGATTATTCTAACCTTATTGGATTGGTTGCAAATTAGACTGTGTTTCAGGGAGACAGATATTTGAGCTGTAATACAATTCCTTATTATCAGCTCTAGGCAGCACAGTAAACCTTCAATTAAACTTCTAATAGTAATATAATATACATATATTTATAGTTAATATCCTAGCATTCTTTCATAATGATGGTAGGGGGTGGATACCTCCTTAAAAGTTGATCTAATTGTATATTTTTAATGTATTTCTGATTGTGAAAGTTAGATGTATTTAAATTTTTAAGTACATTTAATACATAATACATAATGAGAGAGTTAGATGCAGAATGCACATAGGGTGAGAAGAGAGAGAGATGGGAAAGAATTTGAGATGGGCTTAAGGTCAGGTATGAAGTAAGAGTGAAAGATGTCTTATACATATTACTTGGTTAAAAAAATCAGTAATTTTACATTCCGATGATGCCATTTTGAGGAGGTTTCATCAAAATGTCTGAATCACATGTCTGGAATCCTTGAACCAGAACTGGCAGAAACTTCTGAATCCATGCAAGCAGATTGACAGATTGACAGACTGACCCTTGGAAAATGTCAATATTTGAGGGATGGATAAGGGAAGAGAACACCTGGGTTTTAAATGCTCTTGTGTATGTACCCAGGAGTGGAATTACTGGGTCCTGTGAGAATTGAGATGCGACATTTTTAAGTAAAATCTTACCAAACCAATAAATAGTCCCACTTTGTGTGTGCGTGTGTGTGGAGGCGGGGGTGGGTGTGGGGTACGTAGGGATCATGTTGTTATTTCTCTTCTTGTGTTAACGACTTTTATGGACTCCTACACTTCTCTAGGAAATGTGGAATAGGAGTTTATACCAGGATACTACAAATGGCATCACCAACCCACACCCAACATGAAAATTAACCACTTTTTATTCAAAGTGCCCATTGATATAAAGTCCATTGAAAGTCCCCAACCTTAGCAGGTGTACTAGTGTGCACCTTCAGGCAATGAAAGTTACAGGCAAGGAACCTTAGTTCAATTACAGACGGTTACCCTTGGGCTGCTCATTAAACTTCTCTGTATCTCACTTTCTCCATCTATAAAATGGGGGTAATCCTGCATCTCAAGATTGTAATGAGGAAAGGGCCTAGCCATGCGCACATAGCTGGAACTTAATAAATATTAGCTCTCATTTCCCCATACTTCCCTACCCTCTTCAAATTAACTGTTCTTCAAAACAAAAGTATTTTTCTTCTCATTTTCTCTTTCAGGTTAAAATTAAACTGCCGAATACAAACCCTTCTGAAATTCAAATTGATATCCAGGAAATGATTCTTGACCTTCGCACTCCTAATAAGTGAGTAAAACTTAGAACTAGAATAATGTATTAAAATATTAATGAATCTATAATCAATATTCTTAAAGTGTACATTGTTATTTTTCATCACTCCTAAAGTTTGACAAAAAGTGAAAAAGTAAGTTATTCATTCAGATGTTTGATCTACATAATATAAATATATATGTATATGTATTTTTTGAAACACCTAAAACACCTAGTTTTTTCTGCTTTGCACCCGTACATTTGGAGTAGATTGCTACCACTAAAATACAGCCTTTGACATTTAGATACAGTTTACTTATCTGTGAGGAAAAATAACTAGAGATGAAAATCTCTTAAGTTGTAAGTCTCGCTTGTGGCTTTTTGTACAGAGATGCCATAAGAGAAGCAATATCTTTAAACTTTCTGGTTACCATGGGACTCTAAGGTTCAATTTGACTGTATCCATCTAAAAATTAACAGAAAAGTCTTGTCATCAATTCCTTAAAGCAAAAATTCTAGCAAATTGGGGTGCCTGGGTGGCCCAGTTGGCTGGATGTCTGGCTCAGGTCATGATCTCACAGCTAGTGAGTTCGAGCCCCACATCGGGCTCTGTGCTGACAGCTCAGAGCCTGGAGCCTGCTTTGGATTTTGTCTCCCTGTCTCTCTGCTCCTCTCCAGCTTATACTCTGTCTCTCTCTCTCTCAAAAATAAATAAACATTAAAAAAATTTTAAAAAATTCTAACAAATTTATCACTAGCTTCTCAAGTAGTATAGATACATTTAAAAAGAATACAGGTAATAATGGCATAATATAATTAAACATTTTGATATTTTCAAAATAGTCTTCTTATTACACAGGTTCAAATTATGTTTCCAAAATGCAACACGTACAGTAAGATTCTGATACAAATGTTTATCTGAAACCTGGACAAATCAGTCCCGTCTCTCAAAAACAAGTCCATAAAGAGAAAATCAATGGAACCTGATGTGTGATAGATAAAATATCTAAATATCTCCTTGCTTGTTTCACTTTTCATCTGAAAGTATGCTAGTGAGCACACTTTGGTTGACTGCAGTGGCTCTTTCTTTGTTATTCACGAACATTTCAAACTGGGTGTGGTAAGCAGTCAGCTGCTGGCACATTTTCTTTCTTCCATTATCAGTATCAATAATCTTCCCCTGTTGATCTTAGGGTTTCAAAAAAATAAAAAGTAGATCCCTCATACAAAAGACTTCTATGTATAAACGACCCAATGTACATACATAGCTTAACCTTGATTTCTATAGTAGATGCATTTAACCCAAAATGATCTACCCATGGATATATATCAAGTACTTTCTCATTACTCATGTAATTTCAAAACTATATTCTCACCAAAATTGTCTTCTGTTATAAAAATTTCATCCACTATTCCTACGATTTACTTCGAGGAGCAGTGTAATTTTTTCATTCTTATTATATATGCTTTTACTCTTCCACACAACCTCTGCAAGGAAAGTTGCTTAAATTAACAGTTAATCTTCCATGATATTGGTGCGCTTGTTAAAAACACATACATATCTACACACCGTGGAGTTAATTTCCATTCTCCTAGCAGTTCTCCATCAATCTTCAGGCAGCTGCTATGCTGCCATTCCAGATATCTATCAGAGCCCACCAAATGAAAGACTCACACAGAGATACTTGTCCATGTAGAATGTGGACTACACTAGAATTTTGGGATCATAATGTTCTTATATATTAAATAGTGCAGAGAGGTGCTGTCTCTTAAGAAAAAAATCATTAATTATGATAGAAGACTGAAGATAGGCTGTTATCATTTTTGTCATTTTTCCTTAACACTTGCACATTCTTTGGAGCCACGCTATTATCTGAAATTGTGTTATTGGAAATGTGACTTGTTTTTGAGGTTATTGGTATTCACATATACTTTCTTTAGTTTCTAACTTTGACAGCATATCACACTATGTTTACTCACCCCTAGAGAGGTAAGAGAAAACCTCCTGTTCATGAATCTATAAGGCAGAACACGTGAATCTATTTTAACTGAATTGACTGGTAAGATCAGTCAAATGACAGTCAATTGCATTAGAACTATCAATAAAACCCAGATTTTTAGAATTATACAACCAAAAGAAATAAAGCAATGTCTTAACTTCTTTATTTTTAAAAAAAATCATTGTTTTTGCACGTTGATTCCCAACATGGAGTAGACAGAAAGGAGGAAAGACAGGGGAAATTGGATAATTTCCCAAGGACTTTTATCTTCATATGAGGTTTCACTATTTTTTGAAGTGTATTCTAAGAATATCATAAATGAATTCCTTGAATGTGATAGTAAAAACATATTGTAAAGACAAGTATGAATTAATTTTTGGTAGAATGCTGTTTTATTCTCATCTTTTCTGTGCTCCTTTAATTCAGACTGATTGAGAATTGACTGATACTCAAACTCAAAAGATGTTTTCAAATTGAAATACTGAATGTCAGCTCAGTAGCTATTTCTTCACTTTCTTTGAAAATAGTTATGTCTCCAATAGAAAACGTTTAAAAAGTCATGTTTTTTAAACCCAAATATTTATTTTTTAATTTAAATTTTGTTAGTTAATATACAGTGCAATATTGATCTCAGGAGTAGAATTCAGTGATTTCATCACTTACATACAACACCCAGTGCTCATCACAACAAGGGCCCCCCTTAGTCCCCATCACCCATCTAGCTAATCTCCCACCCACCTCCTTCCATCAACCCTTAGTTTTTTCTCTATCATTAAAAGTTTCTTGTTAACTAACCCAGAGATAAAATCATTTATTAACTACATAAAATAAAAACTACATTATGTGAATATGCACAGAACAAGGTTGTCCTGTATTTAAATCTCTTGCAAGGAACATCAACTTGATTTTGCTAGTATAAATGTAAGGTTGTAAGTCTCTAGAGTTCACTTGTATAGATAATTCTTTTGTCTTTACTTTCATATATTATCATTCACTTTTAAACAATTTCTAATGAAAAGTAACACTGGATAAACATTTGATCAGTGCCTAAACTGTAGCTTCTTAAAAGCAAGTATACTATCAATGTAAAGGCAGAGGGATTGAGTTTAAATGTTTATTCATATTTGATAGTACTAATGTGTTGTAGGTACTCAAATGTTATTTTGCTTTTCATTCATTTATATATTCACTCAACAAACATTCATAAAGTCTCCTGCTACAACTGGGGGGACATGAAGATAAGATATAGTCCTGTCCTTCAATGAATTGTACATGGATAAGTATTTGTAGAATTTTATTTTATTTATATATAAATCTCAATCCAGATATCAGGCAGTAAAACAGACTAGACAAAAATACTTCCCTTCTCCTAAGAGCCTAAATAAGTTGCACAGTTTCTGTTCAAAATTTTAGTATTTGAAGCCATACTACTAAGGACTAGCCAGGAATGCAGGCATAGATGGATCATTCCAATGGCCACTGTCTCTGCTGAATTTATTTCTCTCTGAACAGAGAAGTGCACATTATCACTGGAACTCCTTCTTCAGCTGATTTATAGTTGTCTTTTAGTGCAATGAAGCTACCACCACTGAGCTTTGCTTTATTTTTAAAGTGAATATATTATCATTTGTAGAATAAGGGATAAAGCAAATCTAACTCCAGCTCAAACTATATTGTAAACAACTTTAAAAAGATGGACTCTAAACACTTTTTGCACCCACTTTTTTGAGATGCCAAATATTACATGATATATTAAAATACACCATGAGGGGCACCTGGGTAGCTCAGTTGGTTAAGTGCCCAACTTGGACTCAGGTCGGGATCTCAAAGTTCATAAGTTCAAGCCCCACGTCGGGCTCTGTGCTGACAGCTTAGAGCCTGGAGCCTGCTTTGGATTCTGTGTCTCCCTCTTTCTCTGCCCCTCCCCCTCTCACACTCTGTCTCTCTCTCTCTGAAAAATAAACACACATTAAAATTTTTTTAAATTTGAAATAAATACATCATGATATCATTACTTCTGGCGGAGAGAGATGTTTTTCCTACTACAAGTATCTGGAATAGAACAAGAGTAACAGGAAATTTCTCTTCTAGAGAAATGTGATCACACAAACATGTGTGATAAATACTTTTAATGAGCCCAGTTTCCTAAACTTAGGTCTTGCAAATGAGTGAGGAGGCAATTGGTTTTCAAGAGTTTGTTTTCAAATACTAGTTCTTCATACAAGGATTCAATAAGTACCCCTAAAAAATACCAGATTCCTTTACAAACTTGGATCCTATACCTTTTAAAAGAGATTTTCTGTCCACTTTTTATAGAGATACTGAAGGCTTCTTTATGGAGAATGTGAGGTAACAAGTGCTTCATGCATTTAATTTTCTTCAGATACCAGCATGTGCCGACCCCATGCATAATTCAGATTCATACCACTATGACAGAATTATGGATGGCTCAGCCCAGCAATGCAGCTAAAGCATACAGCTATCTAGCAATGGAGCCCCACAACTGCAAAATAAACCCAGCAATCTCTCACAGGGATTTTTGTCAATGTATAGTAGAAAGAACCAGAAGCAAGCACAGAGAAGCACTTTCATTGATCTAGTATTAAAATCATTCCAGACCTGAATTTCAATGCCTATACATGTAGTAGAGACTCAGCCTGATGTTGCATCAGCAGAATTATTATAGAACTATTCCAATTTTCAGATTTGTATCAGTTAGTCACATTCCATGTACACATAAGCATGGCTGGCAACATATCTATCCAACCAACTTAAAGTTGCAATGGCTCTGTTCCTCTGCCTATAAAGCAAGCCTGAGACTATGTTTATATAATGCAAAATGAGGTCAATCTTGAAAAAAGAGTGGGGGTATCAAAACCCCTGCTTGTATTTTTAAGGCCAAAAAGGCTGATATATTATGTGTGTTAATTTGGCATATTTTTGAACTTGCACTTACAGTGTCTAAATATTGTTTTTTTGGTTCCTAACCTTTTGATGGTATATATTGCTTCCCGTTATCTTATTAAAAGTGATATCAAAACCACACTGAGATATCACCTCACGCCAGTCAGAGTGGCTAAAATGAACAAATCAGGAGACTATAGATGCTGGAGAGGATGTGGAGAAACGGGAACCCTCTTGCACTGTTGGTGGGAATGCAAACGGGTATATCCACTCTGGAAAACAGTGTGGAGGTTCCTCAAAAAATTAAAAATAGATCTACCCTAGGACCCAGAAATAGGACTGCTAGGAATTTACCCAAGGGATACAAGAGTGCTGATGCATAGGGGCACCTGTACCCCAATGTTTATAGCAGCACTCTCAACAATAGCCAAATTATGGAAAGAGCCTAAATGTCCATCAACTGATGAATGGATAAAGAAGTTGTGGTTTATATACTTGATGGAATACTACTTGGCAATGAGAAAGAATGAAATATGGCCCTTTGTAGCAACGTGGATGGAACTGGAGAGTGTTATGCTAAGTGAAATAAGTCATACAAAGACAGATACCATATGTTTTCACTTTTATGTGGATCCTGAGACACTTAACAGAAGACCATGGGGGAGGGGACGGGGGGAAAAAGTTACCGAGAAGGAAGGAGGCAAACCATAAGAGACTCTTAAAAACTGAGAATAAACTGAGGGTTGATGGGGCGCTGGAGGGGTGGGGGGCAGAGATGAGCATTGAGGAGGGCAACTGTTGGGATGAGCATTGGGTGTTGTATGGAAACCAATTTGACAATAAATTTCATATTAAAATAAAATAAAATAAAAGTGATATCTTCTTGATATTACTTTAGGAATTTGACTCTAGGTTTTTTACCTTGTCTTATTTTGTTTTGATTTTTAGGAAGCTGTTGATAACCCTTCCCCACCCTGTGGAATGCAACAGTGCCAAAGCTTTCTATATCCTGGAGACTGAGACTCTTGAAGTCGCCCTAACAATGAAAAGAGACTTGGATTTCATTAACTTCTTCTGAAGCTTCATGAACAAGAAGGAAACATGGTAAAACAGCACTGCTAAAAATTTTTTAAAAAAACCTTTGAAAAATTGGCGAATGTCTCCTATCTTTTTTATTATTCTGACATAGTTCATAAAGGGTCTAAATTCAATTCTAGTGAGTTCCTGGTCATTTACCATCATTCCTATTCCTCTGGTGGGAAATACTGTTTTCTTATATTCATAAGCTATTTCATTTTTTTGGTGATAGCTGGATAGAATTTGCAGGTTAACCAATTAGATTACTACATGGTCAATTCAAACTGAAATATGACCATGAAATGGTTGGTCCACTTATTTCAGTAGTCTGAAGAACTTAAACCAATTAATTATACTATGATATAATCAGTTCCATTGCAATTGGTCATTATTATGGCCAGAAAAGTTTATTTGGCTGCCTTCTCATTGATTTGATCAAATGATTTACAGTATTCTCTGGTTAGGTTCTCACAATCCTGGGATGTACAAATAACAAGGGATTATAAATAGTTTGGTACGCCATCCTAAACAACATGTTTTACTTGAATAAGAAATACTTCAGAACACACAGTGTTATTTAGCTTCCTCAGTCCTGCTTTCAGTGTCTGGATCTGGTTAGGTTAAAAATCTTCTTCCTTTTGTGCACTAATAATTACTAACAGTGCCTTTTGGACTACTGTGTGTATATTTAGTATTGAAATCCTTGACATTTAAAAGGAATATAAAGAAAAGTGTGGTGTATTTACAAAACCTGTTCTCTTTCATTTCTTATCTTTATTCATAATTGGGCATACCTATTTTTATGAGTTATGTCAATGCCCCCTGCCCCTTCTGGACTGTATTGCTGAAGTTTATTTCAGAATTATTTATGAATAAATCTTATTTTAAAGCTCATGTAGCTAGGCCTCACACATCACTGTAGAACTGTGGAGTTACCTGGGAGTGAAATTTTGAGAAGAGATGAAAAATTGAAAGATGTTTATCTCATCTAAGTGAACTATTAAGGAACTCAATAAGCGGATATTTTCCAGACTTACATATGTAGATAACTACCAAGCCTCTAGTTTGTAACTAGATCTAATAGAAGGAAAAGACTGAGATTTTGGCAAAAAATAGTTGTGCTAAAACATTGAGCTCTTGTAGAGAATTCACCATTGAAATCACCACCATGACATTCTTCTGCGGGGGGCAAGAATTGATGGTGGGGTTAACTAAAAGGAACTAGTGTCTGTGAATTTAAGTCCATGATGTTACAGGAACAAAAAAGTGTCCTACTTTGCTTCCTCAGCATCTTTTTTCAAGGCTATATTTTAAAAATTTAAGGGGCGCCTGGGTGGCTCAGTCGGTTAAGCGTCCGTCTTCAGCTCAGGTCACGATCTCGCGGTCCGTGAGTTCAAGCCCCGCGTCAGGCTCTGGGCGGATGGCTCAGAGCCTGGAGCCTGCTTCCAATTCTGTGTCTCCCTCTCTCTCTGCCCCTCCCCCATTCATGCTCTGTCTCTCTCTGTCCCAAAAATAAATAAACGTTAAAAAAAATTTAAAAATTTAAGATTACACCCTACGGTGTAAACTCTGGGGCAAGCCTAGGCAGTAACCAATATTTTTCTTCTCTAGAGAGCAACAGTGAGTCAGTGGAAAATGTATCTCTTTTTCCTATGTACTGGCCCTAATTACAAAGACCATTATTATTCAAGCTGACTGAATGTGCACAAGTTGTCCCTGGAAGAGAAGATAGAGCATATCCAGGCCAACTTGAATTGGGCTTTGGTTTTGTGGTACTGTATCAATTATGTAATGAAACAGAGCTTCAAGACAATGAAATGCGATCCAGTAATTTATACCCATCTGTGCATCATCCTACTTCACTGTCCTTGGCCTCAGAAGTAACAACTTTGTTGTCATTGTTGTTTTGTTTTTAAGCTAATTCCCAGGACTTTCTTCCTTTAAAAGGGAATAGTCCAGTAAAGCAAATGTAGAATAAGAAGACAAAAAGGAAATTCATCTTGTCAGCATTTTTTCTTTTTTTAAATGTTTCCTTATTTCTGAGAGAGAGGGAGAGGGAAAGAAAGAACACAGTGGGGGAGGGGTAGGCAGAGAAGGAGACAGAGAATCCTAAGTGGGCTCAGCGCCTACAGTTTCTGCGCTGATGGCAGTGAGCCTGATGCGGGGCTCAAACTCATGAACTGCAAGATCATGACCTGAGCCAAAGGCAGACACTCAACCAAATGAGCCACCCAGGCACCGCTTTGTCAGCATTTTTCAATGAATCTTAGCCATAGCCAGGAGAACTGGAATTTAAAACCACAGTTGTGGCATATCATTAGTCTTCTCCTTTATGAACTTCTTTGCTTCATTTTTTGGTTCCATAATCTCCAGTAGCACCACTTGTGAGGATTCAATCATTCATTCATTCACTCATTTATGCATTCTTTCAACAAATATTCACTAAGCGCTTACCAAGTTCCTGGCACTATATCAGGTGCTGGAGATACAACAATGAACAAACCAGATGGGGTCCCTGTCCTTACAGAGTTTATCAAGGCAGACAAACAATAACCAAGTAAACACATAAACATGTATTTTCAAGTTTCTTTTTATTGGTATGAAAGAAAAGAATGGGTGGTTTTTAAAAAAATTTTTAATGTTTATTTTTGAGAGAGAGAAAGAGAGAGAGCAAGCATGAGCAGAGGAGGGGCAGAGAGAGAGGGAGACACAGAATCTGAAGCAGGCTCCAGGCTCCAAGCTGTCAGTACAGAGCCCAATGCAGAGCTCAAACTCATGAACCTTGAGATCATGACCTGAGCCGAAGTCAGACACTCAACTAACTGAGCCACCCAGGTGCCCCTAGAATGGGTGCTTTGAAAATATCTATCAGAGAAACCAAACTTAAGTCTGGGGAGTGAGAGAAGAAAAGGCTTCCTTAAGGTTCTAGCCAAAACATGAAGAATACTTAGGACTTAGCCAGGCAAAGACAATATTGGGGTAAGGAGAGCAGCATGGCTTCCAGGTACAAAGGGTAGCAAATGTGAAGACCCAAGTGGAAAGAACTTGGAGAGTTCAAGGAAATGAAAGCTGGTGTGGTTTGGAGTAGGGTGAATCTGGGGAGTGACTGGAGGTAAGGTTGGAAAATGTAGCCTGGGGCAATGTCATGTAGAACCTTGCAGGCCAAGGTTAGGAAACTGGATTTTATTCTCAGTGCTTTGGGAAAGAGACTGTATTAGGCCACAATGAAAATGAGATCGGTTATGATGCTATTGCAATAGCCAGGCAAGTTATTATTCTACACATTACCCTAAGTACAATTCATTGTTGATTTTTTTTTCTAATTAGAAAAACTATGTATATGCTTACATGTTCCAAACAGGAAAATTTAACAACACAGAAAAGCTATTTAAAAATAAAGCAAAGCTGGGGGGCCTGGGTGGCTCAGTTGGTTAAGTGACCAACTCTTGATCTCAGCTCAGGTCATGATCTCATGGTTCAAGAGTTCAAGCCCTGTGTCCGGCACGGTTCTGACAGAGCAGAGCCTGCTTGGAATTCTCTCTCCCTCTCTCTCTGTCCCTACCCCACTTGTGCTCACTGTCTCTAAATAAATAAATAAATGCATAAAAAATTAAAAATAAATAAATAAAAATTTAAAAAAGCAAAGCTAAAAATCACCTGTAAGCTAACAAACCATGAATAACCACCTTTACCATTTTTAGTGTCTCTTTTTGACATTTTTTTTCAATGTGTAACATAGATATTATTTTTCCCTAAATGGGATAATATTGCACAAACTGGTTTTATAACTTACTTTCTTTTAATTTCCAAGTAAATTCTTTTTTTTAATTTTTGTTTCTTGGAATTCTAATTTTATTGCAATGTGATAAAAGATCTATGTGTGCTTTTTAAAAAAATTTTTAATGTTTATTTTTGAGAGAGAGAGAGAGAGCGCGCAAGCAAGGGAGAAGCAGAGAGAGAGATAGAGGGAAACAGAGAATCCCAAGCAGGCTCTGTGCTGTCAGCACAAAGCCAGATGTGGGGCTCAAACCCATGAACCATGAGATCATGACCTAAGCTGAAATAAAGGGCTGGACACTTAACCAACTAAGCCACCCAGGTGCCCTGATCTATGTATATTTTTAAAGAATGAGTATTTGGTAAATATTGGGTAAAGAATTTTATATGCATCAATTGAAGTTTTTGTTAATGTTTATTTATTTTTGAGTGAGAGAGAGACACAGAGCGTGATCAGGGAGAGGGGCAGAGAGAGAGGGAGACACAGAATCCAAAGCAGGCTCCAGGCTCTGAGCTGTCAGCACAGAGCCCGACACAGAGCTTGAACTCACAAACCACAAGATCGTGACCTGAGCTGAAGTCCAGTGCTTAACAGATTGAGCCACTCAGGCACCCCAAAGTTTTTTTTTTTTAATCGGCTGGTCAAATCTACATTCTTATTAATTTTTGGTCTGATTTATCTATCAACATGGAGAGGTATATTAAAATTTTCATCCTATGATAGATTTGTTGGTATCTGCTCGTAATTCAGTCAAGTTTTGCCTTATGTATTTTGAGGCAATATATTTAGGTGCAGAGGGATATAGAACTGTTACATCTTCCTGGTGAATTCTTTCTATTATCAATATACTATGACAGTTTATCCTTAATAATATTTGTCACTTTGTATGTTTTGTATGCATTATATGTTTTGTATGTTTCTATATTTAACTTTAACATACCTACATCAATTTTGGTTAATATTTGCTTGGTTTGTCTTTTTCCATCATTTTTTATGCCCTTATGTTTTAGGTGACTTTTATGAAAAGAATGTAGCTACATTTTGGATATTTAAATGCAAACAATATTCTGTCTTTACACTCACAAGTTTTACTCCAACCACATTTATTTTTACTATCATGGGATTTTTCTTATTCTGCTTTTTTTCTACACTTTTTTTTCCTCCTTTCATGACTTTTTTTCCCATTAGTCAAAAATTTTTTTATTCTTTTTTATCTCCTACAGGTTTGGAAGTTATACATTTTGGTTCTTTCTTTTCCTTTTACTTAAAATGTCTAAACTGTCTCAAAGCTCTGCCCTCCCTTAAAACATTTCAAAGACTTATACAATTTTAACAAAACCATACCTCTCCAACTTTGCTTTTTTTTTTCATTTTTATTTTTTTTTAATCATTTATTTATTTATTTTGAGAGGGGGTGGGGAGCAGAGAGAAAGGGGAAAGAGAGAATCCCAAGCAGGCTCTGCACTCTCAGTGCAGCCACCTGGGCGCCCCTCCAACTTTGTTTTTATGGCCCAAATTATTCATCATCCTCATTGTTTTTTTTTACAACCAATGCTTATTTAGAGCTATCCACATGTTTACCAATGTCTGGCTCACCATTCTCTTTTCCAAATCAGTGTTTCCTTTTTGAAGTAAATATTTCAGTATTTCTTTCAACAAGGGTTTGTGAATTCTTGATCCTCTCAGTTCATTTTTGGAAATGTTTTCACTGCTGTCACTCTTGAATAATAATTTAGCTGGGGAAGGGGGTGCCTGGCTGGCTCAGTTGGTAGAACATATGACTCTTCATCATGGGGTTGTGAGTTCGAGGCCCATGTTGAGTGTAGAGGTTACTTAAAAATAAAATCTTTTAAAAAATAATTTAGCTGGGTTTAGAAATCTAAGTTGACAGATATTCTCCCTCAGAACTTCGAAGATGTCATTTACCTGTACTCTGGCTTATATTTTGTAATTTCAAAGTTGGCTGTCTATCTTGTTTGGATGTAATCTTTCTTTTTTCTCTTGTAGTTTTCAAAATTTTTCTCTTTGTTTTTGGTGTTCTGCAATTTGATTATAACATGTCTGGATAGAAATTTAACTTTATTTATTTTATTTGGTACTTGTGCTTCTTAAATCTTTTATCAATCCTGGAAAATCCTCAGCCATTATCCCCTTGAATGTTGCCTTTCTCCAATTCTATTTTTCTTCTGGAGAGCCTCTTAGATTAATGTTTCACCCTTCATTCTATCCTCCATGTCATTTTGCCTCTCCATCATATTTTCCATCTCTATTTGTTCTTCATACTGGGCAATTTTCTCAAATTCCATCCCCCCTCCCAGCCTGCTCCGTGGCTCTTAGGATTCCAAACTTGCTGATGTTCATGTCCACTGAACCTCACTTGTGTTAAATCATTTATTCTTGTAGTTTCTTATTGCAGTGTCTTCCTTAATGGGTTTTTTTAAAAAATTCTGTGAAATTTCTGTGGTCTGTGTTGTGGGACCATCCATTCAAATCAGTTCTACCTTTACTTCCACCAAGAGCATCAGGGCAAATGTTCCTGGTAAAGCAGATGGTATAAATTACAACCTAAAACCATGTGAGTTCCAAGCCTGTGCTTTAGTTCTCACAATTTTTTTTTCTTCCATCTAGGACTCAGATAGAGACAGATAAATTTCCTTGTTGTTTCCCTCTGTTAAAGATGAAGATTTTTTTCCAGTCAAACATTTACAGAGAGAACAGCCCTTCCAGGGGAACTTTATGATGGTACCATTGGGCCAAAGACCTCATCTCCTGTCCCTGTGGGGTTTTTTTAAAGTTTTTATTTTAATTTCAGTTAGTTAATATACAGTATTACATGAGTTTCAGGTATACGATATAGTGATTCAACAATTCTATCACCCTGTGCTCATGACAAGTCCACTTCTTAATCCCCATCACCTATTTTACCCACCCATCTTCCACCTCACCTCTGGTAACCATCAGTTTGTCCTCTATAGTTAAGTCTGTTTGTTTGTCTCTCTCTGTCTCTGTCTCTGTCTCTGTCTCTCTCTCTCTCTCTCTGTTTTTCCCTTTGCTTGTTTGTTTTGTTTCTTAAGTTCCACATATGAATGAAATCATATGGTATTTGTCTTTCTCTGACTGACTTATTTAACTTAGCATAATATTCTGTAGCTCTATCTATGTTGCTGCAAATGGTAAGGTTTCATTTTTTATGGCTGAGTAATATTCCAGTGTGTGTGTGTGTGTGTGTGTGTGTGTGTGTGTGTGTAGACACCACATTTTATTTATCCATTCATCCTTAATTTGGATATTGTAGATAATGCTGCTATAAACATAGGGGTGCATTATCCTTTGGAATTCATGTTCTTGTATTCTTTGCGTAAATACCCAGTAATGCAATGGCTGAATCATACGGTAGTTCTATTTTTAACTATTTAAGGAAGCTCCATAATGTTTTCCACAGTGGCTGCATCAGTTTTCATTCTCATCAACAGTGCAAGAGGGTTCCTTTCTCTACACATCTGAATCAACACCTGTTGATTCTTGTGTTGCTGATTTCAGCCATTCTGACAGGTGCAAGGTGATATTTTATTATAGTATTGATTTGCATTTCCCTGATGATCAGTGATGTTGAACATCTTTTTAAGTGTGTATTGGCCATCTGTATGTCTTTGGAGAAATGTTTGTTCATGTCTTCTGCCCATTTTTGAAATTGGATTGGCTGGTTTGTTGTTGTTGTTGTTGTTGTTTTTTTTTTGGTTTGATTTGTATAAGTTCTTTATATATTTTGGATACTAACTCTTTATCAGATCTGTCATTTGCAAATATCTTTTCCCATTCCATAGATTGCCTTATACTTTTATAGATTGTTTCCTTTGCTGTGCAGAAGCTTTTTATTTTGATGTAGTCCCAAGTTTATTGTTGCTATTGTTTCCCTTGCCTCAGGAGACACATTTTTAAAAAAAAGTTGCTATGGCCATTGTCAGAGAAGTTACTGCCTGTGTTCTCTTCTAGGATTTTTATGGTTTCAGGTCTCACATTTAGATCTTTTATCCATTTTGAATTTATTTTTGTGTATCATATAAGAAAGTGGTCCAGTTTCATTCTTTTGCATGTAGCTGTCCAGTTTTCCCAACATCATTTGTTGAAGAGACTGTTTTTTTTCTCACTGGATATTCTTTCCTGCTTTGTCAAAAAATAATTGACATATAGTTGTAGATTTATTTCTGGGTATTCTTTTCTGTTCTGTTGATCTATATTTCTATTTTTCTGCCAGTACCATACTGTTTTGATTACTACGGCTTTGTAATATAACTTGAAGTCCGGAATTGTGATGCCTCCAGCTTTGCTTTGCTTTTTCAAGATGTCTTTGGTTATTCAGGGTCTTCTGTGATTCCATATAAATTTTAGAATTATTTGTTCTAGTTCTGTGAAAAATGCTGTTGATATTTTGGTAGGGATTGCATTAAGTGTGTAGATTGCTTTGGGTAGTATAGATATTTTAACAATATTTGTTTTTACAATCCATGAGCATGGGAAACTTTTGTATTTATTTGTGCTGCCTATAATTTCTTTCATCAGTGGTTTATAGTTTTCAGAGTATAGGTCTTTCACCTCTTTGTTTAAGCTTATTCCCTAGGTATCCTATTATTTTTGGTGCAATTATAAATGTGATTGTATTCCTAATTTCTCTTTCAGCTGCTTCATGATTGGTATAGAGAAATGCAAGATTTCTTCACTAACAGTTCTTTGGTGTAGTCTTTTGGGTTTTCTATATATAGTATCATGTCACCTGCAAATACTGAAAGTTTTACTTCTTCCTTACCAATCTGGATGCCTTTATTCCTTTTTGTTGTTTGATTGCTGTGTCTAGGACTTTCACTATTATGTGGAAGAAAAGGGATGAGAGTGGATATCCTTGTCATGTTCCTGACCTTAGAGAAAAAGCTCTCGGTTTTTTCCTGTTAAGGATGATGCTAGCTATGGGTTTTTCACATATGGGCTTTATTATGTTGAGGTATATTCTCTCTAAACCTACTTTGTGGAGGGTTTTTATCATGAATGGATGTACTTTGTCAAATGCTTTTTCTGCATCTACTGAAATGATCGCATGGTTCTTATCCTTTCTTTTATTTATGTGAGGCATCATGTTGATTGATTTGCAAATATTGGACAATCCTTGAAATTCAGGAATAAATCTCACGTGATTGTGGTGAATGATTTTTAAAATGTATTGTTGGACTCAATTTGCTAGTATTTTGTTGAGGATCTTTGCACCTATGTTAATCAGAGGTATTGGCTGTAGTTCTCTTTTTTTGTGGTGTCTTTATCTTGTTTTGGTCAGGGTAATGCTGGCCTCATAGAATGAATTTGGAAATTTTCCTTCCTTTTCTATTTTTTTTGGAAATGTTTGAGAAGAATAGGTATTAACTCTTCTTTAAGTGTTTGGGAGAGTAGGATCCACATGTGAAGCCATCTGATCCCAGACTTTCGTTTGTTGGGAGTTTTGATTACTGATTCAATTTCTTTGCTAGTTATCAGTATGTTCAAATTTTCTATTCCCATTTCAGTTTTGATAGGTTATATGTTTGTAGGAATTTATCCATTTCTTCTAGGTTGTTCAATTTTTTGGCATATAGTTTTTCCTAATATTCTTTTATAATTATTTTCTTTTCCATAGTGTTGGTTATTTCTTCTCTCCCCTTTGTGATTTTATTTATTTGAGTCCTTTGTCTTTTTTGTTCTTGATAAGTCTCACTAGAAGTTTATCAAATTTATTAATTTTTTTAAAAGAACCATCTCCTGGTTTCATTGATCTGTTCTATTGTTTTTCTAGTTTCTATGTCATTTATTTCTGCTCTAATCTTTATTATTTCCTTCCTTCTACTGGTTTTAGGTTTTGTTTGTTGTTCTTTATCTAGCTCTTTTAGGTGTAAACTTAGGTTGTTTATTTGAGATTTTCCTTGCTCCTTGAGGTAGTCCTGTATCGCTATATACTTCACTCTTAGAACTGCTTTTGCTGTATCCCAAAGGTTTTGGACTGTTGTGTTTTCATTTTCATTTGTTTCCATGTAATTTTATATTTCTTCCTTGATTTCCTGGTTGACCCATTCATTGTTTAGTAGCATGTTATTTAACCTCCATGTGTTTATGGTCTTTCCAGATTTTTCTTGTGGTTGACTTCTAGTTTCATAGCATTGTGGTCAGAAAAGATGCATGGTATGACTTCGATCTTCTTGAATTTGTTGAGACATGTTTTATGAGCTAATATGTGATCTATTCTGGAGAATGTTCCATGTACACTGGAAAAAATGTGTATGCTGCTGTTTTAGGATGGAACGTTCTGAATATATCTGTTAAATCCATCTGTTCCAGTGTGCCATTAAAAGCCATTGTTTCCTTGTTGATTTTCTGTTTACACAATCTGTCCATTGATGTAAGTGGGGTGTGAAAGTCCCTTGCTATTATTGAATTATTATCAATTAGTTCCTTTATGTTTGCTATTAACTGTTTTATGTATTTGGGTGCTTTCATGTTGGGTACATAAATATTTACAATTGTTATATCTTCTTATTGGATTGGCTCCTTTATTAATATATAATGTCCTTCTCTGTCCCTTGTTACTGTCTTTGTTTTAACATCTACTTTTTTCTGATATGAGTATTGTTACCCCAGTTTTCTTTTGACATCCATTTGTAAGGTAGATTTTTCTCCATCCCCTCACTTTCAATCTGCAGATGTCTTTAGGTCTAGAATGAATCTCTTGTAGGCAGCATATAGATGGGTCTTGATTTTTTAATCCATTCTGTCACCCTATGTCTTTTTATTGGAGCATTTAGTCCATTTACATTCACACGATTATTTACAATTACACATTTATTGCCATTTTGTTACTTGTTTTGTGGTTGTGTCTGAAGATTTTATCTGATCCTATCTTGTCCTTGTCTCTTTCATGGTTTGCTGATTTTCTTTGATGATATATTTGGATTTCTTTCTCTATATTCTTTGGATACTTATTAGTGTTCTG
Organism: Panthera uncia; assembly: GCF_023721935.1. NCBI lineage: Eukaryota > Metazoa > Chordata > Mammalia > Carnivora > Felidae > Panthera > Panthera uncia. The sequence goes on from NC_064817.1 coordinate 83,588,318, forward strand.
GTTTGTGGTTACCATTAGCTTGTATATAACCTCTTCTGCATATAGCAGTCTACATTAAGTTGATGGTCATCTAAGTTTGAAACCGTTGTTTACTCCTCCCCTCCCCATGTTTTAGGTATATGTTGTCATATTTTACATCCTTTTATTTTGTGAGTTTCCTGACTGATTTTTACATAAATATTCATTTTTACTGCTTTTGTGTTTCCTACCTTCATACTGTCATTTTTGGTCTCTCTTTTCCACTCAGAAGGTATCCTTTACTATTCCTTGCAGAGCTGGTTTAGTGGTCATGAACTACTTTAGCTTTTGTTTGCCTGTGAAACTCTTTTTTTTATTTTTAAAAATCAATGTCAATGTTTGTTTTTAATTTTTTTATGTTTTATTTTATATTTGAGAGAGAGAGAGAAAGAGAGAGAGAGAACAGGGGAAGGGCAGAGAGACAGAGAGAATCTGAAGCAGGCTCCATGTTCCGAGCTGTCAGCACAGAGCCCAACATGAGGCTCAAAGTCACCAACAGTGAGATCATAACCTGAGCCATAGTCAGACACTTAACTGATTGAGCCACCCAGGTGCCCCACTTTTTTGTAATTTTAAAAAATCAGTGTCAGTGTTTTTATTTTTAATTTTTTTTATGTTTTAAATCTGAAACTCTTTATCTCCCCTTCTATTCTGAATGATAGCCTTGCTTGATAGGATATTTTTGGCTGCAGATTTTTCCCATTCAGCACTTTGAATATATCAAGCCACTCCCTTCTGGCTTGGACATTTTCTGCTAAAAAATCTCTGATAGCCTTATGGGGTTTCCTTTGTATGTTACTGTCTTCTTTTGTCTTACCGCTTTAAATTTTTTTCTTCATCACTACATTTTGCCAATTTAATTACAATATGTCTTGGTATGGATCTGCTTTTGTTGGCTTTGTTGGGGGTTCTCTGTGCCTCCTGGATCTGGTATTCAGTATTCAGTATTCAGGTATTATTTTTTTCAAATAACTTTTCTGCCTTTTTTTCCTCTCTTCTTCTTCCAGTACTCCTATAATATGAATGCTATTACATTTGATGGAGTCACTGAGTTCCCTAAGTCTATTATAGTTTTGCATAATTCTTTTTTCTCTCTTTTGTTCAGCTTGATTATTTTCCATTTCTCTGTCTTCTAGGTTGTTCATTTGTTCTTCTGCTTCTTCCAGTCTGCTGCTTATTGCATCAAGGGTGTTCTAATATCATTTATTGAACTCTTTATCTCTGATCTTTTTTATCTCTGTGTTAAGGGTCTCATGGATGTCCTCCACTCTTTTCTGAAGTTCAGTATCTTTATGATCATTACTTTAAGTTCTCTATAAGGCATGTTACTTATATCTATCTCACTTAGATCTGTGACCATGGCCTTGTCTTTCATTTGGGACAAATTTCTGTCTTCTCATTTTGTCTAAGTCTCTGTGCCTATTTCTCTGTGTTGGGAAAATCAGCTATGTCTCCTGTTCTTGAGGGTAATGGCCTTATGAAGAGGATGTCCTGTTGTTCACTGCCATGTAGTGTCCTCTGTTCCCCAGGGTCTGGCACTTCCAGGAATGTCTCTAATGTGTGCTGCATGTTTTCCACTGTTTTGTCCTGACTGCTTTATCTTTCAGGCCAGTTGTATGCAGAGTTGTCTGTTATAGGCGGTGTTTGGTCCTTGGACTGAATGTGGCTCATTTTAACTAAGTGTGCTCTGGTCTTCGTGTGAAATGAGACCTATCACCTCTGCCATCAGAACTGAGGCTCTGCAAATCTCCCAGGTTGGGAGACAGTATTGGCAGAGGTTTGGGCCAGTCTTCTGGGGGAGGGGACCCTGCCACATGAGGCAAATGTGACTGGGAAGTGTGGCTCCACTGGAATGTAAGGGGGCAGAACTTGGTATAAGCAAGTTAGGTACCAACTGTCAACACTGGGCTGGTTCCTGCAGGTGGCCCTGTGCTTATGCTGATGGGCAAGGGAGGGCAATGGTGACTACTAGTTCCTTATTACCAAATGGTTCTCTCCATGACTGCTACCACTCAGGGACAGACTCTGAGATGAGCAACTAACCTCCCCACTGTGTGCCCCAGGCCCTCTTCAGATTGCCGTTGCCACATTGTATGTCCCACAGGTGGTTTGCCCTGTCTTCTCTCCAAGAGTAGCCCCAATACCCTTTGGGCTGTGTCCCAGCCAAGCCCACTGAACTTTAAAGCTCTAGGTTTTTAACCCCACTAGTTGCAAGAACTCACAAAATTCAGCCCCTATCACTTTTCAAGCCAATTGCTATGGAGATTTGTTTTCCCTGTGCACTCCCCTGTGTATTTGTTTTCCCTGTGCACTCCCCTGTGTGCTAGTCTGTCTCTCACCTTTCTTTGCTACCATGACTCCCTCCCCACCACAGCAGCCACGATCCATTTCTCTCCCAAATCATGTCTCTGTACTCCCTACCTTCTTTGATATGTCTTCTCTACTTTTAGTTGTGCCAGTCTTCAGGTCATTTTCTGGGGGTATTTAGGATGATTTAATAGTTATCTACTTATATTCATGGGATGAGGGAGCCTAGGGTCCTCCTACTCTGACAGCATCTTCCCCTCTACCCCCTGTGGTTCTTAAAAGTTGAAACCCTCTTTTCAGGACAACCACAACTTCCACTCATAAGATTACAACTCTAATTTTCAGTTTCATCTTCATTTCTGGAATCCAGGGGTTTTCCTTTATTTCTCGTGAGCTTAGTTATGCAATTTTTTTTCATTCATGCAATTAGAAGAATGTCTGTATATTTCATCTTGTACTTGTATAAGTTTGTGTAAAAAGGGTTTTCAGCTAATTTAGTGGGCCATATTGTTGGAAATGGTCAGTCTGCTTTCTTAACTTAGCAAAATATTTTTAATATCTTTCCATGTTAGTAAATATTCTTTAACATAATTGTAGGATAAATATTCTGTAACATAATTGAATTGAATGTACAATTCAATTGTAAATAATTGAATTTCCAGAAAATCAGTCTCCAAGTAAGGTAAGAGAGTATAGGAGAGTGCTCTTGCTAGAAGTGAAATTGCTAGATAAATGCATTAAATTTTTTTAATGTTTATTTTTGAGAGAGAGACAGAGCACAAGTGGGGAAAGGGCAGAGAGAGAGACACACACACAGAATCCGAAGCAGGCTCCAGGCTCTGAACTGTCAACACAAAGCCAGACGCAGGGCTTGATCCCATGAACCGTGAGATCATGACCTCAGCCAAAGTTCGATGCTTAACTGACTGAGCCACCCAGGCGCCCATAGATAAATGCATTTTTAAATATTTTGATAGATTTAGCCATGTTGCCTATCAAAAAGCTTATACTTCCCCCAATGGTATATGAGTACTTATTTCTCTGCACTCTAAGAAATCCCAAGTATCATCATCCTTTTTCATTTCCATTTTAATAAGGAAAAATAGCATCATATTATTTTCACAAACTCTCTTCTTTGACGTTGTTTTGTGTTGGTGTCAGCCTATCCATACTGATACTAACAGCTAGGAATGCCTGGGGCACTCAACTGTGCCCCTACTACCTTTGGCTAACCACACAGACACATCCCCAACTAGAGTCAACGTGCATCTGGACTGGTTCTTGTAGTTCTTATTGTGATTGTAAGATATTCCTCCACAACAACTAGCAAGGAACTTTGGGAAAACAAGGATTTTTACTTACAGATTCAGGAAGGTACACAGCATGCCAGGGCCACACAGGGAGTTCACAGGTAAAGAGAGAATGTGTGTTCTGTTTTTATTGGACAGAGGGTGAGGTGCCTAGGCTTTCCTGTGTCCACTTTTCATTGGTGAATTTAAAACATAGAAGTGTGAATTAAAGCATAAGGAGAGAAAAGCAGTCAGTTATCTAGTTGCACCCAGGGCTTTCTAAAAGAGGAACTTCATAGGTGGGAGTGGTCTGGCTCTTTATCTACTTGAGTAGCTGGTAGTGTTTATTTGAGATGGATGTCTTCGAAATGGATGCTTTAGCAATCAAAAGTTTGCCAGTCACAATAAAAAAAGTGAATCGTCAGGTACCTACACTACAGACATACTACTGAGGTTGAACAATTTTTTATATATTTATTAGCCATTTATGTTATTGTTTTGAGCACTGTTTTTTCATAATTTTTGTATCAGAATATTTATTTTTTTCTTATTGATTTGTAAAAGCTTTTATATATTAAGAATATCAAATTTGGTTATCTATAATATATTTTATAAATATTTTCTCCAGGATGTTCTTTACCTTTTCATTTCGTTTTTAGTATTTTTAATAGGTAGTTTTTATTTTTATGTGGTATATTTGTAGACGGATTTTTATTTTTATTTTGGTAGTTTTAAGGCTTCATCTTATACTTTTAACTGCATCCATCTGGAAATTATTTTAGAACAATTAATTTTTAGCCTACTAATACTAGACTTGAGCATTATAAAGTACATTTAAAACATTCACTGTCACACTCTGACTTCTTCCATTTAATTTTAACCATGAAATCATTTATAAATTATGCTGTTAGAAGAGCAGTTGATGATTTGTAATATATTATAAAGTAATAGAATTTGAGTGCCATGCACTTTTAGTCAACTCTTACAAGATAATTTTGAAATGTTTCTATTTGACTTTAAAATACATTTCATATATATACGAATAGGTTTTACACTGAATTTATACCAGTGCAGATTTAAGAACTCTCCTATGAACATCCAACTAGAGATGAGCTGGAAAGCAACCTGTTTTCCTCATCCCACCGATCTGTTTTATTTTTGCTTATTTGTTTCTTACTCCATGCAGTAAGGACAGTATCACCTTTCAGCCTAAGAGTGTTTTATCTAAATATACCTGTCTGAATATTCCCACATTCAGGAGGGGGTTATTAAACAGATGGGTAACTAGGGCAAAGGTAATTTTCTTGTTTCCAAACTTTACCTCGTGGATAACTCGGGGTACAGAGAAAGGCAAGCCCAAGGTTAACATGGAATCTTTCTGCAAGTAAGAAAAAGCTTTCCCCCACCATACATTGACAAAAATGCCCCCAAAAGGCACCTTCCACAAATAAACTGAACACAAAAAGGCACAACCCTCAGAGGCCAACTAGGAGGAGGCACTAAACAGTGCCTATGCTGAATTTTGGCCTCAACTTGCTCCCTCTTGCTCAGATGCCTTTGGCCCTACACAACTTCAGGCAGTCCATCTCTGCATCCTCCATTTTTTCCCCCTCTACAATCCTTACTGGACTACAAAATTGAAAGGTCAATTGAGGAATCCAAATAAAGTCTCTAGTTTGGTTAGTAGATTTCTCAGTTTTGATCACTGTATTATGGTTATGCAAGATATTAACACTAGGGGAAGCTGGGTGAACTATGAGAATGTTATACAACTTTTGTCACTTTTGGTGAGTCTAAAATATTTCAAAATAAAAAGTTTGCTTAAAAAAAGCTAGTAGAAGAGAAAGCTACAGGATTATGATCATAGCATTACTACTCTGTCTTTCTTTGCAGCTTGGAACTGTCTTTAGTTTTTGCCATGGTCACCTGTGGTATGTTTCATATTTTGCTACATATACTCCACCAAGCAGAGAATCTGTTTGTGGATGACAGCTGGCTTTATTTCCCAAATACAACCTGTTCAACATAAAGACATAAAGAAATAATGAGCTTTATCTCAGTTCTAATAAGGCTGATTAATGAACTTTGCTAGACACTGTAGAGGTGGTATACGGAAATACACAGTCAAAAAAATCTACAGTTTAGTTTGGGAAATATGAGTTTACACAATATAAAAGCAAACAAATAAGATGTTATATAAGTGTTAAATTGTGTACCACAAGACATTAACAAAAATGGTGGAGTGAGAACCACTGGATACTTTTCTTCATAAAAGCAACGAGAAAAGTAGCAAAAACACTTAAGAATTTATTTTCTAAGAACTCTGAAAATTAGCAAAAGCTTGCAAGAATTCAGGGAGTACTTATTCAAGAAAAATGGCTGAATCTGAGTAAAAACAGCAAGATTTGTGGCATTTTAATTTACCTTATTCCCACCTCCAGCCTCTCCCCAGCTCCACGGTAACTTTGAAAACTAGTGGGCTGCAATCATGATGAAAACAAGCAACCTAGAAACCAATGGAGGGAGCAAAATGAGACTGGAGCTTGTAGATGGTCAATTTTATGTTCCGATTTGACTCAGTCACAAAGTGTCCAGATATTTGGCTAAACATTATTTCTGGGTACATCTGTGAAAGTGTTTCTGGGTGAAATTAGCATTTGAATCTCTGGACTCAGTCAAGCAGTTTGCCCTCCCCATTGTGGTGGGCATTATCCAATCCCTTGAAAGCATAAAGAGAACAAAAAGGTAAAGGAAGAATTTGGCCCTTCCTGCCTGGTTGCTTGAGCTGGAATCTTGATCTCCTCTTGCCCCTGGTGCTCTTGGTTATAAGGCTTTCAGACCCAGACTGGAATCTACGTCATCGGCTCTCCTGGTTCTCAAACATCAGACTCATACTATATTATACCACTGGCTTTCCCAGTCTCTAGTTTGCAGATGGCAGATCATGGATGGGACTTATTAGCTCCATAATTGTGTGAGTCAATTCCTTATAATAAATAAAATAAATATATACAAATTATAAATCTATATAAATTATAAATGTAATTAGAGAGAAAGATCTCTTATTAGTTCTGTTTCACTAGAGAACTCTAATATAGAGTTCCTTCAAAGTTTCATGCCCAGTATTACTCTAATACCTAAATAAGACAGACATCACAAGAAAAGAAGACTACAAACCAATATTCTTTATGAATATAAATGCAAAAATCGTCAACAAAATAGTAACAAACTAAATCCAGCAACATATAAAAAGAAGCATACAGCATGATTAAGTAGTATTTATCCCAGGAATGGAAAGTAGTTTCAACATATGAAAATCAATCAATGTAATACAGCATATTAATAGAATAAAAGACAAAAACCATATGATTATTTCAATAGATACGGAAAAAGTATTTAACAAAATTAAGTATCTTTCATGTTAAAAGCACTCAACAAATTAGGAATAGAAGGAAATTTCTTCACCCTAATAAAGGGCATCTATGAAAAACCTAAAACTAGCATACTTAATGGTAAAAGGCAGAAAGCTTTCCCCTAAGATCAGGAACAAGACAAAGAGGTCCACTCTTACCACTTGTATTCAACATTTTACTGAAGGTTCTACCCAGGGCAATTAGGTGAGAAAAAAGAAACAAAAACCATCTATATTAGAAAGAAATAAAACTAACTCTATTCTCAAATAATATGATCTTGTGTATTAAAACGAACCTGCATATTTCTGCATATAGAAAAACCCAAAGGACCCTAAAAAAAAACCTCTAAGAGTTAATAATTGAATTTACCAAAGCTGTAAGAAACAAAATCAACATACAAAAATCAGTTATATTTCTATACCCTAACAGTGAACAATCTGAAAATGAATTATAAAAACAATTCCATTTACCATAGCACCAAAAATAATAAAATGCAGAGGAATAATACAAAAAAACCCTACAAGTCTTGTACAAGGAAACTACAAAATATTGTTGAAGGGAATTAAAGAAGACCTAAATAAGTAGAAAGACATCCCATGGTCATGGATTAAAAGACTTAATATTGTTAAGATGATAATATTCCCCCAAATTAACCCATAGACTCAACGTGAGTGCTATTAAAATCACAAGTGGCTCATTTGCAGAAATTCGCAAACTGATTCTAAAACTTATGTGGAAAGGCAAGCGACCCAGAATAACCCAAAGAATCTTAAAGAAGAACAGAGTTGGAGAACTCACAATTCCCAGTTTCAAAACTTACTATAAAGGTATCATAGTCAAGAATGTTTAGAATAGGCAAATCCACAGAGATTTGTATTTGCCTACATCTGGGGAACAGAGGAATATGGAGGAATGGGCTAGTGGGTATGAGGATTCTTTTAGGGGTGATAACACTCTTTTAGAAATAGAAAGTAGTGATGGTTTGTGGCTCAATATTATTATGGTTCAATATTATGTAGTGCTTTGACATTTGAAATGAGGGGGAGGGTGTGGCTCTAGTGGCCTAACTATGAGCCATCCTCCTGAATCTACTCCTCTGAATAAGGTCCCCTAGCCAAACAACTCTCTTTATCACGGGGACCAGGAAAATACCTGCTTATCCTTAGGTAAAAGGTTTTAGTTCCCTGCTAGCCTGTGAAATTATTCAAACAAACCAATCACATCCTCTTGTGGGAACCAACGCTCACTCCACCCTCCTGACACTACAAAGCCCGCCTCCCACAGCCTCTGCTTATTCACTCTGTTCCCAAGTATAATTCCTATGTGACCCTGTTTGGCATGCTATGTCTTCCCCCCAGGATTTGGTATGTGATTAATAAACTGTTAGCAATCTCATTTGTTCAGCATTAGGTGCCATGTGTTTGGCCATCCCTATAACCTTAAAGTGGGATTCCATGTCTCACCTATGGGGTGAAAAGCAGGCAATCCAAACATGGCTGCACCTCTTTGTGAATACACTGAAAACCACTGAATTGTACACTTTAAAAGGGTGGATTTTATGGTATGTAAATTATAAGTCAGTTCAAAAATCATGAAAAAATTATGTGCTACAGATGATAAATTCTGGAGATTTTTAAAGGAAAAGGAGATTGGGGAAAGCTCCATATAAGAGATGGGTCTTGATCTGGCTTTTGTAGGATGGCTGAGATTTGGGAGCTCCAGGTAAATGAAGGCCCAGAATAAGAAATGAATATGATAGATCTGAAGCTCAGTAGGGAAACTGATCTGACTAAATTGGATGATTGCTTTAGGGATTTGCAGGGAATAAATCTGGCTAGGTAGGTGGAGTAAAAATTAGAGAGGAGCTTGAAAGTCAGCAGAGGAGTTTAGTCTTGATCCAGTAAATCCAGATTTTTTTAATCAGGTAATTGACATGATACAGAGAGGAGATGCAATATGTAACTAGCAATTAAAGAGCATAAGTTCTACAGTCAGACAGACCTAAGACTGCAATGTGACTCTATCTCCATCCCAACCACCGTACCTTTACTATTTCACAGCTTTAAAGTTAGTTAATACCTCTGAATCTTGTTATGGCAACGCATCATTGTCACTTTCTCTCATTAACTGTGCTAGCATTCTCCCACTTACTACTTGTTCTAAATATCCTTTCTTTTTTTAAGCCTAGAATGATTGAGCAATAGGACTCTGGAAAGGCTTGCTAACCTCATCCTCTGTTACATTTGAAGTGCTTAGAAAATTGTATCGTTTTGAAACAGCTTGACTAGAACTGCGCTAAAATTTGTCTTTCATTGATTTTATAGGAAATAATGTAAACAAAATGGTATGTTGCTTCAAAGTATTGAGAAATTCATTTTGTGAAGACTTCAGCTTGTGTTTTAATGGCACAGATGCCTGCTGCAATGCATAACAGTTGGAGCAAACAATACATTACCTAAAAAGCTTAAAAGGAAAAGCTGAAGATGAGTTGTCCATAGCGACTTTGAAAAACTACTGTATATTCTATGTAATCTAGAAGAGCAGACACATATGTAGGACTGCGCACACACTTGGGAAAACCTAAGAAAGCCATAAGCTTTCACCTCTGGCTGACTCTGAGGCTCTGTGTAAGCAGGGAGTGCAGGCTAAAGCAGAGTTGTAAACTGGCTGAGAATTTAAGGAATGCCCAACATGCTTACCAGGCCCCTTGGCAAAGGCTGGGGGATATTTGGTTCTAGGCATTTAAGGAAATCGCTAGTCATTAGCTTCCCTCTGAATGAACTGAGCAGAGACTTTACTGGCCACATATGACAAAGAAGGCAGAATTTACTGAATTAGTTCAGAAAATTTACTGAACAAGCAAAGAACAACAACAACCAGCAATAACAACAAACTCTAGGGAGAAGGAATGACATAATTTCCAGGATTGTCAAGTTATATTATTTAAAATATCCAGTGTTTGATGAAAACCTATGAGAAATGGGGAAAAAGGGAAAACATTATGGCCACAACACAGGAAAAACACCAAGCAATAGAACCTGCCCATAAGGAAGCTCAGACATCAAAATTACTGGACATAGAGTTTTAACTATTTATTGTATGTATGTTCAAAGACCTAAGGGAAACTGCATCTAGAAAACTAAAGGAAATTATGAGGACAAATGAACCAGATGGAAATACTGAAGTTGAAAAGTACAATAAATGAAATGACAGTTTCACTAGAGGGGCTCTACAACATATTTGAACAGAAGAGTTGTGAACATAATGATAGATCTGTTGAAATTATCAAGTCTGAGGAACAGCAAGAAAAAAGAATAAAGAAAAATGAACAGACCTTCAGTGACCTGTGGGATATCATGAATTATGTGATAAGACCCCCAGAAGGAAAGGAGAAATAAAAGGAAGCACAAAGAACACTTGAAGAAATATGACTGAAAATTTGATGACATTTGATGAAAAACATCACACATAAAAGAGGCTCAATGAAATCAAAGGACAAACTAAGAGATCCACACTGAGACACATCATAATCAAACAGTCAAAAGAGAAAAAAATTTGAAAGAAGCAAGAGAGAAGTGACAAAGCATACAGAAATCATCCTTAGTAAGATTAGCAGCTGATTTCTCATCAGAACCATGGAGCCAGGAGGCAGTGGGGCAACATATTTAAAGTGCTGGAAGAAAAAAACTTTTTTTTTAATTTTATTTTTATTTTTTTTTAATTTTTTTTTAACATTTATTTATTTTTGAGACAGAGAGAGACAGAGCATAAACGGGGGAGGGGCAGAGAGAGAGGGAGACACAGAATCTGAAACAGGCTCCAGGCTCTGAGCGGTCAGCACAGAGCCCGATGCGGAGCTCGAACTCGCATACCGCGAGATCGTGACCTGAGCGGAAGTCGGACGCTTAACCGACTGAGCCACCCAGGCGCCCCAGAAAAAAACTTTTAAATGTCAACCAAGTATTCTATATCTGGCAAAACTGCCTTCAGAATTGTGGGGAAACTAAGACACTCACAGATAAACAAGAACTGATGGAGTTAATCTCTAGCAGAAGTATTCTCCAAGAATACTAAAGGGAGTTTTTAAGGCGGAAATAAAAGGACACAAGATATCAACTTGAATTGACATGAAGAAATAACACTAGCAATGGTAACTACATAGGAAAATATAATAGATGGTGCAAATTTATTTTTGTATACAACTCCATTTTTAAATATCTGACTTAAAAGACAACTTCATAAAATAATAACCATAGTTCTATGTTGATGGATACGATATATAAAGATGTAATTTGTGAAAATTTTATGGATAAAGGAGGGGTAAATAAAGTAATATAGGAGCAAAATTTTTTATACTATTGACATTCCATTGCTTAAAAACAAACTTAACATTTATTTATTTTTTGAGAGACAGAGAGAGAGAGACAGAGTGTGAGTGGGGGAAGGGCAGAGAGAGGGAGTCACAGAATCTGAAGCAGGCTCCAAGCTATCAGCAGAGCCCCACACGGGGCTTGAACTCACAAACTGTGAGATCATGACCTGAGCCAAAGTTGGATGCTTAACTGACTGATCCAGCCAGGCACCCTGTGTTGCTTTTAATCTAAACTGACTGAGTCACTCAGGCACCCTGCATTGCTTTTAATCTAAACTAGATTGTTATAAATTAAGAGGTTAATTACACTCCCTAGAACAATCACAAAGGAAAAATACTCAAAAATATATAGTAAAAACAAAAGACAAGGAATTAAACTGGCACACTAGAAAATATCTATTTAACATGAAACAATGCAGTAATTGAAGATTAGTAAAACAAACAAACAAAAAAAGGCACAAGACATGTGGAAAAAATAGCTAAATGTCAGACATAAACCCTATCTTATCAATTATTACAATAAATGTAAATGGTTTAGGGGTGCCTGGGTGGCTCAGTCAGTTAAGTGACCAACTTTGGCTCAGGTCATGATCTCACAGTCTGTGAGTTTGGGTCCTGCATCAGGGTCTATGCTGACAGCTCGGAGCCTGGAGCTTGCTTCAGAGTCTGTCTCTCTCTCTCTGTCCCTCCCCGCCCCCACTCACTCTCTGTCTCTCTCTCAAAAAATAAATAAACATTTAAAAAATTTTAATGTAAATGGATTAAACTCTCCAATCAAAAGGTAGAGATTGACAGAATGGAGAAAAATCAAAATCCAACTATATGCTCTCTTCAAGAAACTCATTTAAGAATTTGAAGATATAAATATATTAAAACTGTGGAAAAAATATATCATGCAAACAGAAACCAAAAGATTGATAGAGTGGCTAGCTAATATTATACAAATAGACAGGAAGAAAAAAATTGTTTAGAGAGACAAAGTGGGATATTTTACAAGAGTAAAATGATCATCAGGGATGGGGAATTAAGGGATGGAGATTAAAGAGTACACTGATCATGATAAAAAATTAAAATAAAATGATAAAAAAGATTAAAATGATCAATCCAAAAAGAAGATATAACAATTACAAACACAGGGTGCCTGGGTGGCAGTCTGTTCAGTTTCCTGTTTCTGGGTTTTGGCTCAGTTCATGATCTCACAGTTTGTGAGTTCCAGCCCCACATCAGGCTCTGTGCTGACAGTGTGGAGCCTGCTTGGGATTCTTTCTGTCTCTCCCCTGCTTGTGTTCTCTCTCTCAAAATAAATAAATAAACTTAAAAAAAAATTTACAAACACATATGTACCTAACAACACAGACCCAAAATACTTGAAGCCAGAATTGAAGAGGAAAATAGACAATTCAACAATAGTAGCTAGATATTTTAACACACCACCATCAATAAGGGATAGAACAATTAGAACAGCAGTGAGGAAACAGAAGACTTGCACAACACTATTCGTCAACTAGACATGACAAATATCTAAACAATATTCCACCAGTAAAAGGAGAATACAAATTCTCAGCTGCACATCAAACATACTTCAGGATAGAAGATATGTTAGGTCATAAAACAAGTCTTGATAAATTTAAGAGTTTTCACATCATACAAAATGTTTTCAGATCACAAGGGAATGAATTTAGAAATCAATCAATAACAAAAGGAGATCTGGAAAATTCACAAAAATGTGGAAATTAAGCAACATATTCTTGAACAACCACTGGATCAAAACAGAATCACAAAGCAAATAAGAACATATTTTGAGATGAATGAAAACTAAAACACAACATGCAAAAACTTACAAGATGGAACTAACTCAGTGCTCGGAGGGAAAATTATAGCTGTAAATACATACTTTAAAACAAAAAAAGACAGGTGGGGCACCTGGGTGGCTCAGTCGGTTAACCGTCAACTCTTGGTTTCAGCTCAGGTCATGATCTTGCAGTTTGTGAGTGAGCCTCCACATCAGGCTTTGCACTGGCAGTACAGAGCCTGCTTGGGATTCTCTCTCTCTCTCTCTCTCTCTCTCTCTCTCTGTCTCTCTGTTCTTCCCTGCTCTCTCTCTCAAAAATAAATACAAACTAATACTTTTTTTAAAAAAGATCTCAAATTAAAAAAAATCTTACCTTCTATCTTAAGAAACAACAACAAAAGTGCAAATTAAACCCAAGGCAACTAGAAGGAAAGCAATATAAATATTGAAGGGGAAATAAGTAACATAGATAATAGAAAAACAAAAGGTGAAAATCAATGAAACCAAAAGTTGGTTTTTGAATAGATAAACAAAGTTGTCAAACCTTTAGCTAGACTGACCACTTAAAAAAAAGAGAAGTCTGAAATTCCTGAAATTGGAATGAAAAAAGGGCCATTGCTAGCAACCTATATAGAAACAAGATGTATTAGAAAGAAATACTATGAACAATTATATGCTGGCAAATTAGATAACTTAGATGAAATGGACAAATCCCTAGAAACACACAAACTACTGAAGCTGATTTAAGAAGAAATAGAAAATCTGTATAGACTCGTAACAAGTAAAAAGATTGAAGTAGTAATAAAAAATTTTCTCACAAAGGAAAACTTCAGACCAGATGGCATCAATGGTGAATTCTACCAAATGTTTAAAAAAAAATTTAACACCTATCTTTCTCAAACTCCTCCAAAAAAATAGAAAGGAAGGAAAACTTCCTAACACGTTATGAGATAAGTATTACCCTGATACTTATAAACCCAAAGACATAACAGCAACAACAACAACAAACCAAAACTAAAGATTAATATCCCTTTATAAATATAAAAGCAAAACACTCAGCAAAATACTAGCAATATGAATCTAGCAACATATAAAAACATATTATATACTATGACCAAATGGAATTTATCCCATGAATGTAAGATTGTTTTAAACATTCAACAAACTTGAAATAGAAGGGAACCCCTTCAACCTGATAAAGGTCATGTATGAAAGATTCACAGCTTACATCATAATCAATGGTGAAAGATTGGCAGGTGTTACCTGGGAATCAGGAACAGCACAAGGATGTTCTCTCTCACTACTTTTATTGAACACTGTGCCAAAAGCATTTACCAGAGCAATTAGTCAAGAAAAAGAAATAAAAGTCATCCAAATTTTAAAAAGGAAAAAATAAAACTATCTCTATTCACAGATAGCATGATCTTATACATAGAAAATCCTAAATAACAAAAACAACTTCTAGAGCTAATAAATGAATTCAGCAATGTTGCAAGATATAAGACCAAGATACAAAAATCATTTGTATTTATATACACTAGAAATGAATGATCTGAAAAGGAAATAAAAAACACAATTATACAGGATCAAGAAGAATAAAACACTTAGGAATAAATCTAACCAAGTAGGTATACCACTTGTACACTAAAATCTACCAAAAAATTGTTGAAAGACACCAAAATGACCTAAATAAATGGGAAAACATCATGGGCTTATGGATTAGAATACAAAATATTGTTAACATGACGATAACACTTAAGGCTATCTACAGATTTAATGCAATCTCTATCAAAATACAACTACCTTTTTTCAGAAATGAACAAGATTATTTTAAAATTTATATGAAATTTCAAGGGACCCTGAATAACCAAAATAAGCTTGAAAAAGAACAAAGTTGGAGGACTTAGACTTCTCAATTTCAAAATTTACTACAAACTACAGTAATCAAAATAGTATGGTATTGGCAGAAGGATAGACCTATGATCAATGAAATAGAGAGTTATATAGAAACTCATACACTCTAAATTCAACTGGTTCTCTCTTTTTAAAATTTTTTTAATGTTTAGTTTTGAGAGAGAAAGAGAGAGAGAGAGAGAGAGAAGGGGAGGGGCACAGAGAGAGGGGGACACTGAATCTGAAAGCCTCCTTCAGATTCTGTCAGCACAGATCCCAATGCGGGGCCTGAACTCATGAACCACGAGATTATGACCTGAGCTGAAGTTGGACGCTTAATCAACTGAGCCACCCAGGCACCCCTCAATTGATTTTCAAAGAGGTGCCAAGATCATGCAATGTGGAAAGAACAGTCTCTTAAACAAATGAAGCTGGGACAAGTGGATATCGCATGCAAAAGAAGGAATGTGGACACTTACCTCATGCCATATGCAAAAATTAACTCAAAATGAATCAAGGACCTAAATGCGAGAACTAAAATTATAAGCCTCTTAGAAGAAAATACAGAGGTAACATCTGCATGACTTTGAATTTGGCAACAAATTCTTACTAGATGTGACAAAAACACAAAAAAGAAAAAGTACATAAATTCAATTTTAACAAAATTGAAACTTTTGGGCATCAAGGAAGTGAAAAGACAGACCGTAGAATGAGAGAAAATATTTGCAAATTATATATCTGATAATATTTTATCATAAATATTATATAAAGAACCCATGCAACTTAACAAACAAGACAAACAACTCAATTTTAGAATGGGCAAAGGAACTGAATAGACATTTATCCAAACAAAATATACAAATGGCCTACAAGTGCATGAAAAGATGCTTAACCTCATTAGTCACTAGGGAAATGCTAATCAAAACCATAACAAAATACAACCTCACACCCGTTAGGATGACTATAATTTAAAACAACAACAACAATGGAAGATGACAGGTGTTAGCAAGGATGTGGAGAAATTGGAACCCTCATACACTGCAGATGAGAATGTGAAATGAAACAGCCATTGTGGAAAACGTCTCGGCAGTTCCTCAAAAAGTCAAACATAGAATTACCATATGACCCAGCAATTCCACTCCTAGAGAAATAAAAACATATGTCCACAGAAAAACTTGTACATGAATGTTCATAGCAGCATTATTCAAACGAGCAAAAAAACCCCATGTAAATAATCTAATTTCCCATCAACCGATGAATGCATAGACAAAATGGGATATATCTATTCAATGGAATATTATTCAGTTGTAAGAAGGAATAGAAAAATGAAATATTGATACATGCTAGAACACAGATAAATCTTGAAAACACAAAAGGCTACATACTGTATGATTCCATTTATATGCAATGTTCAGAATAGGCAAATCCATAGACACAGAAAGCAGATTCGTAGTTACCAGGAACTAGATGAACCGAAATTGCTTAATGAGTACAGGGCTTCTCTTTGGTGAGATAAAAATATTCTGGGATTAGATATTGAGGACAGTTGCATAATACTATGAATGTACTAAGAAGCCATTGAATTGTACACTTGAAATGGTTACAATGGTGTATGGTATGTGATGTGCACTTTACCTCAGTGTGAAAAGGATATGTGGTATTGGCATAAAGCTAGGTATATAGATAATTGAGACGCATTATAAATTGAGATAGAATTGCAAATCCAGCAATACATCCATGGTCAATTGATTCTCTACAAAGGTGCCAAGCTCAATAAATGGGGGTGAAATAGTCTTACCTAAAATTAGATGGCTAAAGTGGATTAAGGATTGAGGTAACTGGCACCAAGAAATAGAAAAAAGTTGTTCAGATTGTGGTCTTTGGACAACAGAGTGTAGAATCAGTTGAGGAGTTTACTAAAATGCCAATTTCTGGGCTCCATTTAGTGAATCAAGTTTTCAGGTGTTAGACCCAGGAATATGCACTTTAACTGGCTCTCTAGTTAATTTAATGTATACTGAAGTCTAAGAGCAACTGATATAGAGGATGGCATCATAGTTTTAGAGTCAGAAGAACCTGGGTTCAAATCCTGACTCTGCCAATTAGTTTTACCTCTGTTCTTAGGTGTCACTGCCACCTTCCTCTCTTCACCCATGTGGTTTTTTTTAACATTTATTTATTTTTGAGAAAGAGAGAGACAGAGAGAGACAGAGTGCAAGCTGGGAAGGGGCAGAGAGAGGGAGACACAGAATCTGAAGCAGGCTCCAGGCTCTAAGCTGTCAGCACAGAACCTGACACAGGGCTCAAACTCATGAACCCTGAGAGCATGACCTGAGCTGAAGCTGAATGCTTAACCGAACCACCCAGGGGCCCCCACCCATGTGTTTCTGTCTCACTGGCTTAGCTCTTACCATGAGAAGCCTGAGTTGGTTACTTTGTGTTTTATAGTAACAGCAATGTAAGTGAACAAACCCAGATGCAAAATATTAATATAAAACCTAAGCCCTTCCTTCCAGCCCTGTCCCATCTCTCTTTTCCTAGCATCTCCAACAATGCCCTGCACCCCAGGTCTGGTGCCCCCATATCTCCTTTTCACTGCAATACCAGTGGTCTCATCTTACTGTTGGAGATGGGAGACATGAAAACAGAGAAAGTTTCACAAAAGGGGTTTTAGTGTGAACTGGACCTTGAAGAACAGGACAGAATTTCCATATGCAGAAATGGGAAAAGAAAGAATGTTCCAGAAGGAAGCAAGGCTATTAATGTAAATGTAAAGAGGGAGGTTGCTATGTGGTTTGTCACTGGGACCAACCAAGGGATTAGGATTGGATTACTTTGCCATTTGTTTATGGGTTTCTCTCCAATTTGTAGTTTGTATTCATTCTTCTGACCTGTCAAGGGGCTTGCCTTCGCTTACTTTGTCATTGATTGACCCTCAGCTTCCTGCCCTTGTAGCAACCTCAACTCCTGTGTACAAACACCAAATGCAAGCCTGTGATCCTTCCTGACATTTCCAGCCTAGCTGTCCCTTTCTAGTGCCAATATTTCCTTGAACACTAGTGCTAATGCCTCTCCATAAATCCTCATAGTCACAGGACAGGACAATTCTATTAGGGTAAAGGATGTGAAATCAGGGTAAGCTTTACAGAGGAGGTTGTGTTTATGCAAAGTGTTGAGGGATGGGGGCAGAATTTCCCCAAGAATGGAAGGCAAAGCCATCTCAAAAAGAGGCTAAAATATGAATTTATTTATTCAAAAATATTTATTGAGGGGCACCTGGGTGGTTCAGTCAGTTAAGCATCCAACTTGTGATTTCAGCTCAGGTCAAGATCTTGCAGTTCATGACTTCAAGCCCCACCCACATTGGGCACTGACAGTGTGGAGCCTGCTGGGGATTCTCTCTCTCTTTCTCTCTCTGCCCCTACCTCACTCTTCCTCTCTCTTTCAAAATGAATAAACTTAAAAAAAAAAGCCAAATCTTTTTAAAAATATATTTATTGAACCCTTCATCTTTTCCCATCAACCATTAATGGCAATAGAATTTTTAGTGCACCTACTATGTTCTGGGCTCCTAGACACTTGTTCACTCACTCAAATTTCCACTTGACAAGACTTGTGCTACCTCTCCATGTAGCTAGTGTATGGAAGTGTGCTCCAAGGACTACCTGCATGACTCACCTGAATGATATCTTATATACCACCTTCTGTATCTTTGTTCCAAATCCTCCATAATTCTTATCTTCAAAGCTGCATGATTAGTAGACAACTATGTTCAGAGAATCTCTCTCCTCATTCTCTTCTGCAACCTACTGCCATCCTCAACTTCCTAGTTCCTACTCACCATCAGGTCTATTTTTTATTGTGGTCAAATACACACACACACACACACACACACACGCACCTATATATATATTATACACATTTCTGTATATATATTATATATATACATTTATGTGTATATATATGCATTTATGTATATATATGAAATATATATGTGTGTATATAAATACACATATATAATTATTTATATAATCTTTTTAAGTGTACAACCCAGTGACATCAATTATATTCACATTTTTGTACAATGATTACTACAATCTACTTTTTAAAAATCTTTTTTTAAAGATTTTATTTTTAATTAATCCCTATACCCAATAACCCAATATGGGGCTTGAACCCAAGATCAAGAGTTTCATGCTCTACTGACTGAGCAGCTAGGTACCCCACTACAATCTACTTTGAAAATATTTTCATCACCCCAAACAGAAACTCTGTACCCATTAAACAATAACCCCTCTTCTCTCCCTCCTCCTTAGTCCCTGGTAACCTATAATCTACTTTCTGTCTCTGGGACTTTGCCTATTCTAGATATTTCATATATCCAGATGGAATTAAACCATACTTGTCCTTCTGAGTCTGGCTTCTTTCACTCAGCATGATGTCTTCAAGTTTCATCCATGTTATAGCATACATCTGATCTCCACTCTGCATGAAAGGATTTCATTCCTTTTATTGGCTGAGTAATATTCCATTGCATGTATATACCACAGTTTGTTCATCCATCCATTGATGAACATTTGGATTGTTTCCAGATTTTTGCTTCTGTGCACAATGCTGTTATGAATATTTGCATACAAGTATTTGAGTCTCTGCTTTCAATTCTTTGGGGCATATAACTAGGAGTAAGATTGCTGTGTCATATGGTAATTCTACATTGAACTGTTGGAGGAACTGCCAGACTGTTTTCTACAACAGCTGCACCATTTTACATTCTCACCAATGACGTGAGGGTTCCAATTTCTCCACATCCCTGCCAACACATACCACAAACCATAAATAGCATCTATATTGAAAATATGTTTTTACATAGTTAATTGGCTTTCTTCACCCTGGCTTATTTGAAACTAAAGGTTGTATCCTCAATTGTATACACTTTAACTATGAAATCTAAGGCGAAGAAACTGAAATAGATTTCAAGTCACAGTGACAACTGAGCAGAAAATCTTTGAAAGAATTGGAGATGATTGAGTAAAGAGAGATTGGTGTCCTTTGACACCTTTTCATCGACTGAATTCAAATTTATTCCAGTGACAGCATCTGTAGCCATGAGAGAAAGGTTAACATTTCATAGATCACTTAACAACTCTGCCCATAGCCATTGAAGTGAAGAGGTCAGCAGACTGGGAAGAAATGACACAATGCCACTCACTTTCTGAGTGGTTCCTTTTAGTTGATTATTTTAGAACTTTTCAGGTTATACAGTTTGGCCATTTCCCCCTATTTTGGAAGTACTCAAGCAATTTCATGATTTAAATGTTCTTCCATCTGTAAAAGTTTTAATCACTTAGCCCTGCATTTTCAATCTTCTTGAATCAATTGAAGTCTCACAAAGTGTTCCTTTTAGCTAAGGTTGGAAAGAGAACAGCAGAGCTGAGCCAACCTTATTATTTGGTATCAGATGAAGATCAGAGTCAGTGAGGTAAGTTGGGCTGCCACCAAGAATTTTACCTATGTTGCAATGTCTTAAAGTGTGGCCTGGGGACCACTGGCCTTAGAAACACCTGGGGGTGTTTTAAAACAACTTACTCAGAACTAGGGTGACAAATCATCTAGGTTTTCCCCAGGCTGAGGGGTTTCCTCAGACACAGGATTTTCAGTACTAAAACTGGGAAAGTCTTGGGGTGCCTGGGTGGCTCAGTCAGTTAAGCATCTGACTTTGGCTCAGGTCATGATTTCGTGGTCTGTGAATTCGAGCCCCGCATCGGGCTCTGTGCTGACAGCTCAGAGCCTGGAGCCTGCTTCAGATTCTTTGTCTCTCTCTCTCTCTTCCCTGACCCCATATTCTCTCTCTCTCTCTCTTTCTCTCTCTCTCTCTTTTTCTCAAATAAACATTAAACAACTGTATAAAACTGGAAAGTCTCCAACAAACTAGGATGGGTGGTTGCCCTCATCCCAGACCTACTGAATCAGAATCATTGCTTTCTTAGAACTACTGAAGTTTGAGATCCACTGAAGTAGCCAAAGTGACCTCTTCACTTCCCCCTGAGGACCACCTCCAGGCTGCAGCTACCTCACTCTGTAACTGCCTTTGCTAACCACTTTAACTGTTACCTACCTCCATTAATTACATGTAGGTAGCCCTATTACTGCAGTTGGAGGGCAGTGCTTTTAGGGCAATGTAATGGCTAAGCAAGTATCACGATCATCACTGTTGTTTGTATCTGTGTGCTAGGTGAAATAGGGAGGAGGTTGTAGAAGTTAATTTCTTCACTTATTCATTCCATGAACATTTACTGAGCACATTTTTAATATATATATTGAGCTGTAAGTTGCTTAGAGAAAAAAAGAAACTAAGGTGTGAATATAAGCATGCATGGAGGGACATATGTCTGGCATGCATCAGCACGTAGATGAAGAAATACCTATTTTCCAAGAGCTGTAACTATTTGAGAATATTCATTAATTCAGCAAATATTTATTGATGGCCTTTTATTTCAGCACAGTGCTAGACACTGGGATATAACAGTGAGCGAGATCTATAGGTCCCTGTTCTCATGGAGCTTACATTCTAGGGCAAAGAAACAGATAAACACACAAATATATAATGACAGGTGTTTTGATAAGTGCTATATGATGTGATTGAGATGGAATATCTACTTTTGATTGGTTGGCAAGGTAATGACTCCCTGAGCAGGTGATGTTGGAGCCAAGACCTAAATGATAAAAAGCCAGTCATTTGCAGACCTGGAGGAGAAATGTTCTAGGCAGAGGAAACAGCTACTGCAGGAGCCTGGAGGCAGGAAGGAGCTTGACCTGTTAGAGAAATACAGAGAAAGCTGGTGTGACAGGAGTGTCATGAATAACATGGAGAGTCATGTGAGAGGAAGTTAGAGAGGCAGGCAAGGTTTAGATAGAGCCCTGCCACCTTGTGGGCCTGGGTCAGGGACCTTGATTTCATTCTTGTTCTGAGTACTTGTTCAGAGAAGATATTGGAAGGTCTTTTTAAAAAAATATTTCTTTTTTTTAAATGTGTATTTATTTTTGAGAGAGAGAGAGAGAGAGAGAGAAAGAGCATGAGTTGGGGAGGGGCAGAGAGAGAGAGAGAGAGAGAGAGAGAGAGAGAGACACAGAATCTGAAGGAGGCTCCAGGCTCTGAGCTGTCAGCACAGAGCCCAACATAGGGCTCAGACCCTGGACCAGCGAGATCATGACCTGAGCTGAAGTTGGATGCTTAACTGACTGAGCCATCCAGGTGCCCCCAAAATTTATTTCTTTAAATTCAAGTTAGTTAACATACATTGCAGTATTGGCCTCAGGAGTAGAATCCAGTGATTCATCACTTACATATAATACCCTGTGCTCATCCCAACAAGTGCCCTCCTTAATGCCTGTCACCCATTTAGCCCATCCCCACCATTTTCCCTTCAGCAACCCTCAGTTGTTCTCTTTAAGAGTCTCTTATGATTTTGCTCCCTGTTTTTATCTTATTGGAAGGTCTTAAGCAGAGGAGGGAGGTGATCAGATTTACACTTTTAAAGATCTTTCTGATACTTTTGGAGAATAGACCATAATAGAGTGAGAGCAGAAGCAGAGAAACCAGTTAGGAGACTATGGCTAGTAGACAACATGAGAGATGGTGGTGGCTTGGAGAAAGGTGATGGAAAGCAGAGACAAGGACAATTTTGTATGTATTTTGGAGTTAGGGCCAACAGGTTTCAGTGATGGTCTGAATGTAGGGTATAAAAGGAAAGAGAAAACTCAGGGGAATTCCGGGTTTCTTGATTTGGGTGAATGGTTGGATCATTTACTAAAATGGGGAAGACTCAAGAAAAGGCTGGTCATGTATCAAGAGTTCGGTTTTATACACATAAAGGTTGAGATGTCTAATAAAATTCCAAACTGAAGTGCCAAATAGATATACATGGGCCCTGTCAGAGTCAGGGATATAAGTTAATTTTGGAGTTAAGAGCACATAGATAACATTTAAAGCCCTGGGACTGGATAACATTATCTAGGGAATCAGAAAGAAGAAGAGGTTCCTGGACTTAGCCCTGGAGCCTCCAACGTTTAGAGGTCAAGCAGAGGACAAGGAACCAGCAAAAGAGGCTGAGGGGCTGGTCAGGTATAAGACAAACCAGGAAACTATAGTGTTGAGGAAGCTGAGAGGAAAAAAGAGCAGGAATTTCAAGGGGAGAGAGAATACTACTATTTCCATTTTACAGATAAGGAAACTGAGTCAAGGGAGTATAAGTAGCTTGTCTAAGGTTGCACAGTTAGTAATGGAACCGCAGAGAGTCAAACCCAAGCAATCTGACTTCAGAGTCTGTGCTCCTAACCACTACACCAGTGGCTCTCAAACTGTAGTGTTTATCAGAATCTTGTGGAGGGCTTGTTAACACCACAGATTGTTGGGTGGGTCCCACCTCCAGAGTTTCTGATTCAGAAGTTCTGGGATGGGACCCAAGCATGGGCATCTCTAACAAACTCCCAGGTGATGCTGATACTGCTGGCCCCAAGACCACCTTTGAGAACCACTGCCTTATTGTATATTACCTTTCGTGTGGAGAGAAAGGCTTGTGATAATGTTGGTATTGTTTTCCCTCCAATTGCTTAGGTTGTAGGGGAAGAATTATCCCACCACCCTTTCTAGAATTATCTGAGTTAAACAACCATGTTTCTGACTAATGCAGAGGAGACCAGTTGAGCTCCAGGGCTTGAAGAATGCGGTGGGACCAGAAAAAAGGATAAGGCTACCAGCTACTTGATGTTTACCCCACAGCTATGATGGCCTAGATGGGACATTGCTAAACCCAGCTAAGGGCTGAGAAGGCAAGGAGAGACTGTAGGACAGTTTAGGCTTAGGGTTTTAACAAGGGTGGGACTGAACCTTCTTATATCCCTGGTCAGTAGCCACATTCTTCCACTGTGCGGCCCACAGTCATCTGTTTTAGCTTTAGGTAGCAAAGGCATACAAGACACTGGGAAGCAAAAGACTGGAAAAATGGATCCTGGCCTTGGATACATGAAAAAGCCCGTGGGTGCAAAGTTGGCATGCTGTGAGGTCGAAGGGCAGAAAAAGCAAGCATTTACTGTATGCCAGGCATTTGACATTACATTATCTTATTGCATCCTCACAATATGAGGTAGAGATTATTATTATTATCCTCATTTTACAAATGAGGAAATAGACTCAGTAGACTAAGGTCACAACTAGTAAGTGGCAAGCCCTTGATTCAAATCTAAGCCTGTCTAATTCTAAAGCCTTTGTTCTTAACCACCACACTCTAAAATGACTAAAATATAAGAGTTTTCTAGACTGCATGACTATAAATAAGATGCAGGAGAGTGGCATGGCTTAAGGAAGGCCTGGCCTGGAGGACCAAGTGAGGTTGCCAGATCAGTCTGAGATACACTGACAGCGCAAATGCTCTGGGCCAGTGTCTTCCATACTGTTGTTGTTTTTAAGTCACCAGATTTATAAAAGGACAAATAGTTCACCAATGAGAATACTATATTTGATAAGAAGTGTGTGAGATGACACAGGAGAGGATGACCAAGAAATGTGCTTGGGGCACCTCGGTGGCTCAGTCAGTTGAGCATCTGACTCTTGATTGTGGCTCAGGTCATGATCTCATGGTTGTGAGATAGAGCCCCGAGTCAGCTCCACACTGGGTGTGGAACCTGCTTGAGATTCTCTCTTTCCTTCTCCCTCTGTCCCTTCCCCACTTTGTGCACATGTGCACACACACACTCTCTCTAAAAAAAATAAATAAATAAAAATAAAAATAAAAATAAAAATAAAAATAAAAATAAAAAAAGAAATGCTGTGCATGAGGCACACAACACATAGTAGCAAATTGGGGCCAATTCAAAAAGTATAGGCATTTAGGGGTGCCTGGGTGGCTCAGTGGGTTAAGCGTCCTGCTCTTGGTTTCAGCTCAGGTCATGATCTCACGGTTCATGGGTTCAAGTCTGGTGTTGGGTTCTGTGCTGGCACCACAGAGCTTGCTTGGGATTGTCTCTCTCTCTCAAAAACAAATAAACATTTTTTTAAAACAAATAAACTTTAAAAAAATTTACAAAAGGAAAGGCATTTAAGTGAAGACACTCATGGAGAAAAAGGATGAGACATCTGGCAGAAGCAAATCACACTCAGGGACTCTAGGGTCGAGGATCTTCTTTTATTCTTTCCTTTTTTTAAAGCTTTTTTCTGGTTTCTTTTTAATTGGAATATTTATTCAGAATTGTATATTCATATGCAGTTGTAAGGAATAATACAGGCGGAGTCCTTGTATACTTTGCTCAATTTCTCCAAATGGCAACGTCTTGCAAAACTGTGGTATAATATCACAACCAGAATGAGGACATTGATATAATACACCAATCTTATTCAGATTTCCCCAATATTGCTTGTAATCACTGTGTCTGAGTGTGTGTGTGTGTGTGTGTGTGTGTGTGTGTGTGTGAAGTTCTATGCAATTTTATTACCTGTAGGTTCATGTACCTACCACCACGATCAAGACACTGAATAGCTCCAACACCACAAAGACCCCTCATGTGGCTGTTTCTGGCCAAGTTTACTTCCGCCTTCCACCATATCCCCCATCCCTGAGCCCTGGCAACCACTAGCCTGCTCTCTATCTCTGTAAATTGTCAAGAGTGTCATATAAGTGAAATCATACAATGTACAACTTTTTGTGATTGGCTTTTTTCCCCAGAGATTTATTCAAGTCACTCTGTGTATCAATAGCTTGTTCCTTTTTATTGACTGGTAGTATTCCATGGTATGAATGTGACATGGTTTAACTGTTCATCTGTTGAAGGACCTCTGAGTTTCCAATTTTTGGCTAGTATGAAAAAAAGCTGCTATGAACATTTGTGCACAGGTTTGTGTGTCAATATAAATTGTCATTTCTCTGGGATAAATGCCTAGAAGTGCAATTGCTGGGCAGTTTGTTAGTGGCGTGTTTAGTTTTTTTAAGAAACTGCCAAAATGTTTTCCAAACTGGCTGTACCATGTTATATGCCCACCAGCAATATATGAATGATCGAATTTCTTTGCAACCTTGCATTTGGTGATGTCACTGTTTTTCATGTTATTTTGATGGGTAGGTAGGAATATCATTCTTTTATTTTTAAAAGAGGCAAACTAGAGAGGAGAAACTCGAAATTCCTTTGAGATAAGATCTCTTATTGTTTCAGTTTAACCATCCTGACTGGTTTTGCCTGGAAAGACATTTTGAACTTTTGCAATAAAAGATCTCCATTTATCTGGGAGCCAGTTGCCCTAAACCACAAACTAATTGCTTATCTTCTCCTAGGCCCAAGTAAAAGCTGAGAGAGCTATAGGAGATTCGTCTGAAGTAATCAGAAAAGTCGAGCAAAGAAGGGATATAGGGAGAGAATTTCCTGGACAGTATTTGCAAATAATAACTTCTCCATTTTGTTCTATATTCCCCTTTGACAGAAGCAGTAGTCTGGTTTAAGTGTCTGAGAAGAGAACTGAGTTGTAAAGGTGGTATGAGGAGAGCTGATTCTGCATATCTATTCCCAACTCTGTGTTCAGTGACCTTAGCTTGGTTGGTGGCTTAGCAGCTTGATGGCTTGAAATCTGCCATGGTTGGAGTACTTATACCACAGAAAATGGCCAACACTATAAATCAGACCACTTTTTATTCAGGGATTGGTTGATAACCATTTGTTAGCACAATGCTGTACATTTCTTTCCAAAACATGTTCTCTACCATTAAGAGGCAGGAGATGAGGAAATATCAACGGACCCCCTACACCTGCTATATCTGTTAGCTCATATAATTCTCATGACTTTATGAGGTAGCTATTATTTTGTTCATGTTGGAGATGAGGAAACTGAGATTCAAGACATGAAGTATTTTATCGATATTGCATGTCAGGTAACTGGCAGAGCCCTAATTCGGTTTGGGGTCTAAGCTCAATGCAAACAAGGTCTTTCCACTATACCACCCTGGCTCATTAGAGGTGAAGAGATACTACATGCCAGAGATAAGTGATGAGGCAAAACTTTAAGAAAATGATTTCCTCGGGGCTCCTTGAGTGCCTCAGTTGGTGAAGGGTACGACTTCGGCTCAGGTCATGACCTCGCGGTCCCAGGGGTTGAGCCCCGCATCGGGCTCTGTGCTGACAGCTCAGAGCCTGGAACCTGCTTTTGATTCTGTGTCTCCCTCTCTCTCTGCCCCTTCCCCAGTCATGCTCTGTCTCTGTCTCTGTCTCTCTCTAAAAAATGAATAAACATTAAACATTTTTTTAATTAAATAAAAATAAATAAATGATTTCCTTGACTTTAATGAAAAGAAAAGAAAGTTAATTAAATGAAAAAACAAGCCTGTTTTTGGCATTGTGTAGCACTTTGGCTCATCTAAAGGCATTCTTATTGCTTTGGTCCTTATCATCTCTGCCTAGGGCCTGATAGTTTGCTATCAGAGAAACATTACTACATCATATGCAGATACCTGACAGATCTCCAGCAGGCTTGCGGGATGTTTCTCATTCGCATTTCTTTACTAAGGTGTGAATTACAACCCTCTGCTCATTGAATGATGTAAATGAAATCACTTGTTTATACTATTACCTACTACTAATGTAACACTGTGCTAAAACTTGAGGGCCATAGAAGAGTTTTAAGGAGAGGTTTCTGTTCTCAAGGAGCTTATATGTCAGGTGGAAAGAATAGACATTTACACATGAGGTATATTGGGGTACCTGGATGGCTCACTCAGTTAAGCATTGACTTTGGCTCAGGTCATGATCTTGTGGTTCCTGAGTTCAAGCCCCACCTTGGGCTCTGTGCTGACAGCTCAGAGCCTGGAGCCTGCTTCTGATTCTGTGTCTCCCTCTGTCTCTGCCTCTCCCCTATTCTCACTCTGTCTCTCTCTCAAAAATAAACATTAAAATAATTACACATGAGGTGTATTTATATTCTTCTCTAAATTGTATTTACATATGTATAGTCCAGCTGTAGTGGACACAGTAACTATGGCTTTTGTCTTCTGAGTATTCTTTCTACTTCCCCTCCGGTTCCCCCTGGAGAAGCTTTCCCTCTTCCCATGTGACAGTAGTAAAGCTGGCCATCACAGAGCTCTGGCCTCCCCCAACCACAGGTGTGACTGGGCCATTTAGGGTCCTCCTCGGGACTTGTCTATTGAAACCAAAATAAAAGAGACTCTTTTTCCTGCTTGGGGTTGCTTACCTAGGACATTATGAGTCTGAGACTTGAATGTTCTTTCCACATGGTAAGTGAGATGGCCTCCTACAGGACTGAACATAACCTGTAGATTTCCCAGTTAAGTGAGCCAATAAAATAACCCCTATCTTTCGTGTGTGAGTGCTTGTGTGTGGAATTAAGTTGAGTTGTTTTCATTATTTCTAAGCAAGGGTCCCATCTCCTCTGTGACTGCTCCAGCTAATTAGTCTTTTCATTCTATGTTTATTTTTGAGAGTGAGAGGGACAGAGAACAAGTGGGGGAGGGGCAGAGAGAGAGGGAGACACAGAATCTGAAGCAGGCTCCAGGCTCTGAGCTGTCAGCACAGAGCCCCAAGTGGGGCTTGAACCCACGAACAGTGAGATCATGACCTGAGCTGAAGTCGGATGTTTGACGGACTGAGCCACCCAGGCGCCCCCAATTTTTATGATATTTAACAAACTATACCAGTGCCATGTTCAATAGAAAGACAATGGGAGCAACATAGATATAATTTTAATTTTTCTAGTTAGCTACATCTTAAAGGTGAAGAGAAGCTGGAGAAATAAATTTAATAACATTTTTTATTTAACCCAATATATCAAAAATATTATCATTTTAACATATAATCAATATAAACATGCTTCATGAGATAGTTTACATTCTTTTCTTTTTTTAAGTCTTTGAAATCTGATGTGTATTTTCACATTTATAGCACATCTCAATTCTGACTACTGACATTTCAGTTGCTCAGTAACCACATATGGCTAGTGCCTATGGTATTGGACAACACGGATTTATATTATACATATTGGCACCAAATCATACATCATCATGTATCGCTACTTGAATGTTTCATGTGTAAATGTCTATTCTTTCCACCTGACATATAAGCTCCTTGAGAACAGAAACCTCTCCTTAAAACTCTTCTATGGCCCTTAAGTTTTAGCACAGTGTTACATTAGTAGTAGGTAATAGTATAAACAAGTGATTTCATTTACATCATTCAATGAGCAGAGGGTTGTAATTCACACCTTAGTAAAGAAATGCGAATGAGAAACATCCCGCAAGCCTGCTGGAGATCTGTCAGGTATCTGCATATGATGTAGTAATGTTTCTCTGATAGCAAACTATCAGGCCCTAGGCAGAGATGATAAGGACCAAAGCGATAAGAATGCCTTATGATTCTCAAATGAAAAGTACTAAATTCAAAGTGTAAAATGAGTATCCTTTCCCAGTGCCATTTCATCTTATAGATGAGAGTATTAAAGTGCAAGATGAGTGATTTCTACCTCTGGTAACATGTAACTAGCAAATTATTAGCATCTGAGCACAGACAGAGGTCATTTCTTTTGCCCTTGTATAACCATTACTTTTTCAAAAAGTCAGTGGAAAGTGGGGGGCGGGCAGGGTGAAAGGGTGAAAAGGAGGTGGGAGAGATATAGAAATCAGCTTACAAGCTTTTTCTCCAAGTACACATTCCATATCCTCTAACACACACACACACACACACACACACACACACACACATCCTTTCCACTGATATATCAGTGTCTTATCAGAGTCCAAAAGGAGTCCAAGATGTCTAGGTCTCCTAAATCCTACTGGACCACCCCCAAAACATAAATACTCAGCTTCACATAGCCCCTCAGATCACTTAGTTTTTTCACTAACTTATTTGTTATATATTATATGCCAGGCACTGTGGGAGTTGTAAAGACCAAATACACAATCTCTTCTCTCATAGAGTTCAATCTACTGTGAGTATGGTGGGCAGTGGGGGTGGCAACGATCACAGAAAAGATTGTTGGGGAGACTGGGTGGTTCAGTCGGTTAATCATCCAACTTTAGCTCAGGTCATGATCTCACAGCTTGTGAGTTCGAGCCCTGCAAAGCTCTGTGCTGATGGCTTAGAGCCTGGAGGCTGCTTTGGATTCTGTATCTCCCTCTCTCACTCATGTTCTGTTTCTCTTTCTTTTTCAAAAATAAACATTAAAAAAACCCAAATACCTTCATTAAAACAAAAAGAAAAAAAAGAAAAGACTTAACTATAATGCCACATGAGAAACACTACAGAAAGGGTATATACAACATGGTATTGTGGAATGCTATGCAGCAGTTTTAAGAATGAAGCATATTCATGAAAAGATATCCAGGCATAGTGTTTCAGGCAGTGGTTCTCAAAGTGTGGTCCCTGGACCCACAGTTTCAGCTCACCTGAGAACTTCTTAGAAATGCAAATTCTTGGGCCTCTGATTCAGACCAACTGAATCAGAAACACTGGAGGTGGGAACCAGAAATCTGTGTTTTAACAAGCCCTCCAGGTATTTCTGATGCATGGAAAAAAATTGCAAAATGAAATATACAGTGTGATACTATTTATATTTTTAAAAACACTACACTTTTTAATGTGTGTGTACACATATGTATACATACATATATATATGTATACACACATATACATATATATGTACATATACATATGTATGTGTACGTATGTATACACACATGCACACACACAAACTTATATACGTGCATAGAAGTCTGGAAGGAGACATACCAAACTGTAATAATAGGGTTTACGTCTAAAGAGGGGATTAGGATTGCAGGGTAAGTGGGTCTTTATCTTTTTTTCCATCATTTGAATCCTTTAAAATAAGAATGTATTCATATATTAACTGAGTAATTAAAAATAAATAAATAATATTTTGAGTTTTTTTCAGGCACTCTGGAAATACAAAAGAGAGAACCGGGGGTGCCTGGGTGGCTCAGTTGGTTGAGCATCTCACTTCATCTCAGGTCATGATCTCATGGTTCCTGAGTTTGAGCCTCTCATTAGGCTCAGTGCTGACAGCTCAAAGTCTGGAGCCTGTTTGGGATTCTGTGTCTCCCTTGCTCTTTGCCCCTCCCCCCGCTCACACTCTGTCTCTCTTTCTCTCAAAAATAAATAAACATTAAAAAAAAAAGAGAACTGTTAAATCTTCCCAGAGGAGGTAGCCTTTGAATCATGCTTTGGAGCTGGCCCAGTCCTTGCTCCCCATCTAACCCTGTGGCTCTCCCATGTCCAGGACCTAGCTCAGATTTTTGTATTCTTGTCCTTCCAAATGAAGAGGTATCTCCAGAGAAGATACAATCTTGAGTTCTGAAATAGTAGAGTGGACCACCCACACTCCCCCTAAACTTCAAGTCTCAGAAAAAGTACTAAGCTAAAATCCTGAGTTGAAGATTGAACTGGAAAGAAAATGTAGCTGTCATTCCAATACAAAGAAACTGCCCTCCACCCTGTGTTTTAACAGTGATGTTGCTCTAAGCAGCATATTAGGGTGGATGAAAAGCATAAAGCAAAGATCATTATTGATTCACCCTGGGCCAGGCTCATTCAAATTCAAAATGGAACAGCCCTAGAGAGCCATCCATGTCCTTGTCTTCCAGTGTCCAGTGACAAACCATTTTGGGAAAAAAGCCATGCCCTTTAGAAGGCCAAGTTTTGCATCCTATTGACCTACTCTCTTTCACGGTCTGTTTTGGATCTTTTTAGCTGATGAGACTGGTGGGAGGTGACGTAGGCAAAACAACAATGGTAAGATCCACCCAGAGCCCCTAGCATGAACATGGCCTTTTCAAGTTATAAAGATAAATAACTACCTAAGCAGCATTCTGGGGAGTTTGTTTCCAGTAAAGTGAATCCGAGGAGAAAAAAAGTAGTCACATTAACCTCTGACTCAGCTTTCCAGGCAAAAGCTTTCATAACTAAAGGCCAATAATATGATGGCAGGAAGAAGCTCTGGAGAATGAGCCAGGTTGCCCTATATAATCAAGAGGGGTAAGGAAACCAACAGCCTGGGGAGGAGCCCCTATCATTTATGATCCCTTTCTGACAGCCTGGATACTAGAAGGATGGCTTGATGCATTCCAACAGTTGATAGGCTGGGGAGAATGGGCAAGTGCAAAATATCTGTTACTTCTGGAAAGGTCTGAGATGGAAAATCAACACAATGTGCTGGGAAATTTGCTTTGAACCTTGGGTTATCTGGGATCAAAGAGTTTCTAGGGCCTTTGGTACAGCAGGAGGTAACTCTGGATTAATAGAGAGTAGTAGGACTTGGAAATAGAAGGGTTCCCCTTGAAAGAGAGTCTCTTTGATTTGGGTCAAGAAATTTGCTCCATTTGGAGCTTTGTATAAGACCCTTGCTTTCTTTGAACCATGTCAGAGCTTGTAGCTGAACTCAGAAAATTAATTATCACTCAAATTATTTGCCCTGACATAGAGATGCTGGAAGAGTTCCATCTAGTTTTTAAGATAGAGATTGTGGTCACACTACAGATATTTCAAAAAGTGTTTATGCTGTTTTGATCACATTACATCTTTATACATTTTATGCTCATTAATATAGATTTGTAATTATTGCTTTATATAGCTGTCTTTTAAATTTTATAGGAACAAAAGAGGGGTTACTAGCCTACTTTGAAAAAGAAATAAAAATAAAAATAAGATAATAAGGTGGAAAAGCACATTATCATCTCAGTTAATATGGAACAAGTATTTGATAAAATCCAGTATCGTAAAATGATTTAAAAAATCCAACAAATAAATAAGAGGAAACATCTTCAGCCTGATAAAGAGCATCTATTAAAAACCCAAAGGTAACATTATAATTGTGAAAGAATGAAAGCTTTCACCCTAAGATCGAGAACAACACAAAAATGTGTTCTCTCACCACTGCTATTCAACATTATACTGAAGGTTACAACCAGGGCAATTAGGCAAGAAGAAGAAATAAAAGACATCAAAATTAGAAAGAATAGATAAAACTATCTCTATTTGAAGATGACATGATCTTACATATAGAAACCCCTAAAGACTCCATATACAAAGAAACTGTTAGAGCTAGTAAATTGATTCAACAAAGTTGCAGAATACAAGAACATCATACAAAATCAGTTGTATGTCTATGCACTAGAAATAAACAATATGAAAAGCAAATTAAGAAAACAATTTCACTTATAAAAGCATTTAAAAGAATAAGATACTTAGGAATAAATCTAACCAAAGAGGCGCATGATTTGTAAACTTAAAACTAATAAAATATTGTTGAAAAACATTTGAAGATTTAGATAAATGGAAAGACATCTCATGGTCATGGATTGGAAGATTTAATAGTAAGATGGCAATACTGCCCAAACTGATCTACAGAGTCAATGAAATCCTTATAAAAATTCCAACTTCTTTTTTTCAGAAAGGGATGTACTGATCCTAAAGTTCACGTTGAATTGCAAGGGACTCTGAATAGCCAAAACAATCTCGAAAAAGAAGTCCAAAGTTGGCAGACTTTTACTGATTTCAAAACTTACTACAAAGCTACAGTAATCAAAACAGTGTAGTACTGGCATAAAAGGATGGACATACAATGAATGGACTTTAACTGAGAGTTCAGAAATAAACCCATACATCTATAGTCAATTGATTTTTGACACTACAAGGGTAGCAAGATCATAAAATGGTGAAAGAATCCTTTCAACAAATGTCATTGGGACAATTGGGTATCTATATGCAAAAGAATGAAGTTGGACCCTTACCTCATACCATATGTATTAGGGTTCTCCAGAGAAACAGAATAGGTAGATATCTATCTATCTATCTATCTACCTACCTATTTGTTCTGTTTCTCTGGAGAAATATAGATATAGATCCATATCTATCTATCTATCTATCTATCTATCATCTATCTATCAAAGGAGAGGGTGAGAAGACAGGTAAGCTGGGAACTCAGGAGAATGTAGTTCCATTCCAAATCTGAAGGCCTGAAAACCAGGAGAACCAATGGTATTGTTCTAGTCCAAAGGCCAGCAGGCTTGAGACCCAGGAAGAGTTAATGTTTCTGTTTATCTCCAAAAGTAGGAAAAAGCCAATGTCACAGTTTGAAGGCAGGAAGAATTCTTGCTTACTCAGTGAAGAGTTAGCTTTTTTGTTCTATTCAGATCCATCCACATGAGGGAAGGCAATCTGCTCTACTCAGCTTATCAATTTAAATATAAAACTCATATAAAAACACCCTCACAGAAACACCCAGAATAATATTTGACCAAATATCCAGGTTCCCTGTGGCCCAGTCAAGCTGACACATAAAACTAGCTGTCACACCACATAAAAAAAGACCTCAAAATGGATCAAAGACCTAAATGTAAGATCTAAAACTATAGAATTATTAGAAAAAAAAAGTAGATGTAAATCTTTGTGATCTTGGATTTGGCAATGGCAATATGACACCAAAAGCAATAAAAGAAAAAAACAGATAAATGGGACTTCATCAAAATTAAAAACTTTGAGCATTAAAAGACATTATCAAGAGGGGTGCCTGGGTGGATCAGTCAGTTGAGTGCCCAACCCCAGCTCAGGGCATGATCTCATGGTTCATGAGTTTGAGCCCCATATCAGGTTTGCTGTGTAGAGCCCGCTTCAGCTCCTCTGAACCCCTCTTTCTCTCTCTGCCCCCTTCCCTGCTCATGCTCTCTCTCTCAAAAACAAATAAACATTTTTTTTAAAAAGACATTATCAAGAAAGCTAAAAAACAAAGCAGAGGATGCAAAAAAAATATTCGCAAATCATATATCTGAAAAGGGTCTAGCATCCAGAATATATAAAAGAACACTTATAACCCAACTCCAAAAAGACAAACAACCCAATTAAAAAGTGGGCAAACCAGAGTGGCCAAAATGAACAAATCAGGAGACTATAGATGCTGGAGAGGATGTGGAGAAACGGGAACCCTCTTGCACTGTTGGCGGGAATGCAAATTGGTGCAGCCACTCTAGAAAACAGTGTGGAGGTTCCTCAAAAAATTAAAAATAGACCTACCCTATGACCCAGCAATAGCACTGCTAGGAATTTACCCAAGGGATACAGGAGTACTGATGCATAGGGGCACTTGTACCCCAATGTTTATAGCAGCACTCTCAACAATAGCCAAATTGTGGAAAGAGCCTAAATGTCCATCAACTGATGAATGGATAAAGAAATTGTGGTTTATATACACAATGGAGTACTACGTGGCAATGAGAAAGAATGAAATATGGCCCTTTGTAGCAACGTGGATGGAACTGGAGAGTGTTATGCTAAGTGAAATAAGTCATACAGAGAAAGACAGATACCATATGGTTTCACTCTTATGTGGATCCTGAGAAACTTAACAGAAACCCATGGGGGAGGGGAAGGAAAAAAAAGAGGTTAGAGTGGAAGAGAGCCAAAGCATAAGAGACTCTTAAAAACTGAGAACAAACTGAGGGTTGATGGGGGGTGGGAGGGAGGGGAGGGTGGGTGATGGGTATTGAGGAGGGCACCTTTTGGGACGAGCACTGGGTGTTGTATGGAAACCAATTTGACAATAAAGTTCATATATTGAAAAAAAAAAGTGGGCAGAGGATTTGAGTAGACATTTCTCCAAAGAAGATATATTAATGGCCAGTAAGTACATGACATCATTAGTCATCAGGGGAATGCAAATCAAAACCATAATGAGAGACCATTTTATACCCATTAGTATGGCTATAAGTTAAAAAAACAACAACAGAAAATCACAAGTGCTGGTGAAGAAGTGGAGAAATTGGAATCCTCATACATTGCTGGTGGGAATGTAAAATGGTGCAGCCACTGTAGAAAACAGCTGGAGCTCCTCAAAAAGTTAAACATAGAATTTATATGACCCAGCAATTCCATTGCCATACCCAAGGGAAATGAAAACATACGTCCACGCAAAAACTTGTCCATGAAGGCTCATAGAAGTATTACTTTATTAGCCAAAATGAAATTTCCATTAACTGATGAGGGGATAGACAAAATGTCCATACAAAGGAATATTATGTAGGCATAAAAAGAAATGAAGTAGTGACATATGCTACATCGATGAACCTTGAAACTATTATGCCAAATGAAAGAAGCCAAACATAAAAGGTCACATATTGTATGATTTCACTTATATGAAATGTCCAGAATAAGCAAATCCACAGAGACTGAAAGCATGTTGGTGGTTGCCAGGGACTGGGGGAAGGGAGAAAAGGGAAGCTTAATGCTATGGGTTTCTTTTTGGGAGTGATCAGAATGTTCTGGAATTAGATAATGGCAAAGGTTGTGCATCATTGTTGGTGTATTCAAGGCCACTGAATTGCACACTTTAATAAGGTTAAAATGGAGAATTTTATGTTGTGTGAATTTTACCTCAATAAAAAAATGGAAAGATTCAGATAATCCTTACAGTCTTACAGTCAAGTAGTGGACTTTCTGGAGGATCTTACAAAATACAGAGAGGATGGATCGTCAGTCCCAAGGTATGAAGATAATCTGGAACAGATGCTGGCATTCTACAGTACACAGGCCAAAGCTGGCCAGTGGCCTGTTTCATAACCACGAGCTAAGAATGGTTTTTAAATTCTAAAGGCCCTTTAAAAGCAAGAATAACAAAGAAGAATACGTGACAGAAACTTTTATGGGCCATAAAACTTAAAATAGTTACTATATAGCTCTTTACCAGAAAAAGATTATTGACCCTGATCTATGGTGATGATAAACAATGCCTCACATTCATAAAGTGCCTTTCAAGTTTATAAGGCATATGAATTTTCTCTCTGATGACTTTCAAAACAACTTTGTGAGGTAGATGAACTGTTCCTTTTCTTTTTAGAGGGGCATACTGAGGCTTGGAGAGGTTAAGCTACTCATATCCTGGCTATGTCACTTGATAGAACTCAGATGGTCTGAATGTAATTTTGTGTTCTATCCCTACAGCCCACTGCCTCCCTGAACACACTTTGTTTTTTTGTTTTTTGGGGTTTTTTTTTTGGGGGGGGTCTGTTACATGCTTGTTTTTTTATTCATTTGTTTGTTTAATTTTTTAAGTGTTTATTTTGAGAGAGAGAGAATCAGAGTGCAAATGGGGAAGAAGGAGAGGCAGAGAGAGAGAGAGAGAGAGGGAGACACAGCCTCCGAAGCAGGCTCCAGGCTCCAAGCTGTCAGCATAGAGCCCCACACAGGGCTCAAACCCACTAACCAACCATGAGATCATGACCTGAGCCAAAGTCGGACGCCCAACCAACCCAGTGCCCCTCCCCTGAACACTTTGGAAAAACAACTAAAGGCTCTGTGAAAACACAATACAATTTAGACTTGATGGATCATTCCAAGGTTGAGAAAAAGGCCAAGAGAGCTTTGGGTAATTATTTCTGGGATCTCTCTCAGCTTTATATCTCCTCTGGCAATGGTCATATATTCTTCTAAATGAAATGCCACCCATATTGAATGGATCAGGAACTGTCAAGCCAAAATCCTTCAAGTGTCATAGAGTTGGGCAGTTTGCTATATTTCAAACACATCAGGTCAAACAATATGATAAAAATTGACTCCTGTGTGATATGTCCCTTTATGGGAGCCGTGACATTCACTCCTTCCCCTGATGTCCTGCATCTAACCTGCAGCTTCAGCTCTATTCTAGACAGCATATCATGCAGTTGCCATCTAGCCTTGCCACCAATTTACCAGGTGTCAGATTTCCTGAGCCTGAAGGAACACTGCAATATGTGGACAAGAAAGGGTGGGTTGCAACTGATAGGGATATTTCTCAGTATATCCTTGGCCCCCAAGTGGCCAACCAGCAGCTTCAAAGATGGGCCTCCTCACTTCTAGGTCACTGTTTCCTCCCTGTACCCTCCATCCCACATGTGCCTGGCTTAGTGCAATTCTGCACACTGCTCATTTAAGATCTGTAATCTTCTCCAATTTTGGATGATGGTCTCACATGGAGGGGGAACGAGCAGGGCACACACTGTTCATTCAAGTGCTCAAGGGCTATGAAGTAAATCGCTGCCCTTACTGGAGTCACTGTAATAGAATTGTGGGGGATTTATAATTATATCCCTCCATACAAGTCAGTTAATTAATCAGCCCTTCCCACACACTTCCATTACGTTCCTCTCACTGGGTAGGCCATTTTACTCACAGCATGTAACTCCTTCATTCAATTCTCTTTCTGCCCTCTTCTTGGGGCTCCTTTTCACTAAGGGGCCAGTATAACCTCTCCCCAGGAAGAGGGTTTTTTTTTGTTTTTGTTTTTGTTTTTGTTTTTTTAATTTCAGGCCCTTTCCTTCTTTGGGGCTCCCATCTAGATGCCAGAATACTGGTTAGGATCCTTGTCTTTTGAATTTCACCTACATGACCATACTCCCTTGATTTTTTAGAAACAACTTCAATTCTCCTACCTGACATTTTGATTGCATATGTGGCCTAGATGCTACCTAAATTTTTGTGTACCCATTAGAGGAAAGATTTTTAAAGACTTTTTTCTTAAGTGTATTTATTTATTTTTAGAGAGACCGGGATAGTGTGAGTTGGGGAGGGGAAGAAAGACAGGGAGAGACAGAGAATCCCAAGCAGGCTCCACGCTGCCAGCACAGAGCTCAATGCAGTGCTCGATTCCACGAAACTTCTAGATCATGACCTGAGCCAAAACCAAGAGTCCCATGCTTAACGGACTGAGCCACCCAGGCGCACCTAGAGGAGAGATTTTTAAACCCTGTCCTCACTTCCACTGCTGGCCTCTGATCCTCTTGCTTGTAACAGCTGGATTCTAAACATCCTTTGGGGAACAAATAATATTAATAGTCCCCTTCTTCTCTCAAGGCAGTCCCAATGCCTCCTATTTTTTTGTTTTCTTTCTCATGCAAAATCTTTGTCTATCAGCATCACTAGGACATCTGGCAGTCTATTACCTTAGATTCCTGGGAGTTTACAGCATCCATCTGGACCTCCTGCTCATTGTCTTCTAAATCTCCCTTCTCTCTCTGGGCTCAACTGTCCATATGTACACTTTCTAAGATATGAGTCCTGGTTCTGCCTTTCTTTTCCAATGCTCCTGCCTCTTCATGGGGAAGGAGTGGGGATTAACATAGCTCCACAACTCCACCCTCTCAAAACTCTCCCTAATTGGTGATGTTTTTCTGTCCCGCTCAAGCTTCAGCAGAAAACAGTCTTCTTGATTCACTCTAAGCAAAAACCCTAACTTCTGAGAGAGTCCTTCCGTAGGCTTCCACTTCCTTATCTCCCCTAAGATTTATTTAAGGGAAATTGCACATACAGAACACAGGGCACACAGGTTATGTTACGGTGCCTCCAAACCCTATAGCTGGCAGAGAGGAGCTGAGGAGGAGGTCAAGCTGCCGTGTGGTTTCTCTGCAGTAATTTATCAGAAGGGTAAAGTAGATGTTTTGGAGATACCTTCTTGCTTAGCTCTTTTCTCTTCCGACCCCTAACCCTTAGTTAGGGATTTTGGTGGGGTTTTCAGTACAGATTATTGACCACTAGAAGTGAGCTGAAAGCTACTTAATGCCTTAATGTTGAAATAGGCCAGTGGACCAAAGAATCTTCTCCACAGCCTATTCTAGGCTATTCTGCAGACTACTCTTCTTCCCTCCTCATCTTTTAAGTATCCAGCTGGAGTGGATTCTGAATTCTTTTGTTTTAAGTTCTCTCTTTAAAGGTTTCCATGACCTGCCCAACTATCTGTAAAATTTCTGGAGGATATACTGGAGCCTTAAGTTGGTTTCCAAGTCCCTCATGTATCATACAGTGTATCATTAGATTGAGTGCTGCCTAAGTGGCAGAATTCAGTGATAGCTTTCAGTTTTGCATTGCTGATGGGATTCATGGTTTCTATGTATAATTATCTTGCAGCAGGCTAGTGATCTTTTAAAAATGTAAATCGAAACAAACCACTCTCTTACTGAAAACCCTCCAGTGGCTTTCCATTGTACTTTATTATTGTTATTTTTTTAACGTTCCTTTATTTTTGAGAGAGAGAGAGAGAGAGAGAACGAGTGGGAGAGGGGCAGAGAGAGAGAGGGAGGCACAGAATCGGAAGCAGGCTCTGGGCTCTGTGCTGCAGGGCTCAAACTCACTAACCGTGAAATCATGACCCAAGCCAAAGTCGGACTCTTGACCCACTGAGCCACCCAGGCACCCCTCCCTTGTACTTTAAATAAAATCCTTACATCTTTCTGGCTTACAGAATTCTACATGACCTGGGTTTTGCCCACCTTTCTGACCTCATCTTGTACTATGCCCCCAGCACTCACAAATCCTTCAGCCCACAGAACTTCTTTCTGCTTTTATAACCACAAAGCCATTTCTATCTCAGGGACTTTACACTTGCTATTTCTTCTGCCTGATACACACTTACCCAGATCCTCCAATAGCTGGTTCCTTCTCATTATTCAGATATCACATCAAATACCACTCTCTCAAAAAGGCTTTCCCTGTCCAGCCAGTCCAACAAACAAACAAACAAACAAACAAACAAACATTTTCTCTAGATCATTTACTTCCATGTCACCCTGTTGTATTTTCTTCACAACAGTTGCTGCAATCTGGAAATTATTTTAGTTATCTATGTGCTTATCATCTGTCTCCCACAGTAGAATGCAAGTTCCACAAAATAGAGGCCTTGTGTGTTTTGCTCTTTGCTGTATCTCCAGTGCTGGGTACAAAATATTTGTTAATGAATGAATACATGGCATATAAGTTCATAGCTCTCTGTCACCTTTGCTAAATGACCCATGATGATTTTCTGTCATACGTCTTTCAAGACTAAAGTTTTCAAAATATAATAGTTCCTGGATGCTTGGCTATTAGACTCTGGGTAATTCATTTATCCCAGTATTACTGATGGTGGGACATTATGTTAAGCTCTGGGAATATAAAAATAAATAAGACTATAGCCTCTGCCCTCAGGGATCTCATAATCTAGTGAAGGGAATGGACACATAAATAATTGCAGGACAGGGGGTATATGCTACGATAGAAGTTTGAATTAGGTGTTGTGGCAACACTAAGAAAGAGTTCATATCTTTGGTGCTGGAGTAGGAATGGAGGTGGTTCAAGAAAGTAGCCTTAGAGGATGTGATATATGAGCTGGATCTTGGAGAATGAAGGAGTTCATTGGGAAATGAGGACAAGAAGTACATTCTAGCATGCGTTTAATATGGGAAAGAGAATGTGCATTGACAATTCTGGAGATGGCAAGTTGAAGACTGTTACTGGAACACAGGGTGATTGTATAAGATGAGGCTGGAAAAGAAGAGAGAAATCTGTTGAGCTGAAATTAGTAATCATCTCAACAGGAGTGGGGGGCAGCTATAGGATGCTCCCCATATACACTCTACTCCTTCCCACAAAAAGTAAATAAGGGTGACAACTGAGAGTTAAACTAGTAAAATTCACATGCAAAGGGGTATAATTAGACATCTGGAAATCAATCAGGAAATTATCTGTAAATGTGTGACTGGAAATGTTGGAAACTCTCAAAACTCTGCTCAAGGTGATCTGGGACAAATCTTAAGGAAGCAGAACTGGAATGCAATTGTAATTTTGTAAGTAGAAACCAAATTAATTGTATTATACACTGCTTGGAGTGAATAGAAAGTGGTTGGCCAGCTAGAAGCAAAGAAATGACCGTAACAAGCCAGTTCCATCCAAAAGAATGCTCTTGGCCAAGTGAACCCAGCATTATGGGTTCATTGGCAAGGCTGGCCCTATAGTTGATGAAAGTGCTTCCAGTTGCCTAATATGAGAGTCCCATTCTTTTGATCAGCTAACTCCCCTTCTTGTGACTTTATGCTCACCAAGCAGTCTTTTGATAATTTATTTGGCTTGCCACACAACTTGAACACAGGGAAAGAATACGCTGATCTGCCTACTCAAGCATTTTGGCCTGTTAACTATTGTATTTCTCATTGTAAATTAATAAATTGGCATCCTAATTATATATTATACATATTATATAATATGCATAACATATATAATATATAAGTATTATATTATGTATATATTATGTATATTATATAATATTATATATAATTATACATATAATATACATAATATATAATATATATAAGTATTATATATAGTATATATAAGTATAATATATAACATATATATAATATATAAGTATACATACACATATATTATATATAAATTATATATATAGTATATATGTAAATATATACATATATTATATATAAATATATATGTAAATATATATACAAATTATATATATATAAATATATAAGTATATATACATATATATATGTGCCAATATATATATGGAGGACAGACAGATAGAGATATAAATACAAATGTTTTTTAAAAGTCTCTCTATATAAAAAGTCATGTGAGCCTGATTCAGTTGACTTTACCTTCTGGAATTCACTCAATCCAGACTCTGGTCTTTAGCTTTGCAACTCTGAAAGTTACTTTTGCCTCTACACTGAGAATCCAGCCACCTCCTGCAAGGTTTTTGAAGGGAGCCACTGGCGTTCCCTGGGTAACAGGCCCACTGCACTGCTGTGTCTTGCACTCCAAAGTTTACTAAGAGAATAGTGTTCATTTTTCCGTGTTTGTTCTCAAATATGCCATCTGTATTGAGGAGTTCAATGTGAGGGAATGAACATTGCTGTACAAAGGTGTGAGAACAGAAACTATTCTTGTGTTGTTTTTTTCTTTCTTTCAGTTCTCAAAATCAGACTTTGAGAAAAGGATCCTGGTACCAGTGGTTGATTTGGGAGGTAGGTAGTTTCAGGAAGCACAAAAAGGGAATGGGGAAGGTGAGAGAAAGAAGGGAGAAAAGCTAGGAATGAGTATGTTAATGAGCAAGTTACCCCTTGGGCAGCTGGGACTCAGTTCTGCTGGGGGACTCTCTGAGAAACCATGTAGAACATGTCTCAGAATCTCCCCACTGGAGGACAGGGAGTCTGTGATATTTATGCATGGACTTCTATCCCCACTGGTTGAAGGTTAGCCCCAGTGGTGTAAACTGTCCTGTACAAACAGGTGGCACCTGACTGAGTTAGAGTAAGCTTCCACCTTACCAGAGAAAGCCTCAGGCAGAGAAGAGAGACAATCCACTTGAGGTGGAAGACTGTCAGGATGCTGGAAACTGTAGCTGCAGGTGAAATCAGGTGGGCCAAGGGACTATGGGATGGCATCAACAGCATCTGATGCATCATTAGGGACAAATACAACAGACCTGGAGACCCCAGTGGGCACAGGAACAAAGGATATGAACTGGCAAGTTGTACACACAAAAAAGTAAATGGCCAACAATTATATTTTTAAGCATTTGACCTTGGTAGTAATCACTGAACAGTAAATAAAAATGAGATGCTATCTTTTTTGCCTGTCAGATTAGCAAGGCCTTTTTTTCAATAAAAAAGAAAAACATGTATTAATGGGGATACACGGTAGGTGGGATTGTAAATTGACCAAAACTTTTCTGAGAAGCAGTTTTTCAATATGTATTAAGGGCCTGGGGCACCTGGGTGGCTCAGTCAGTTAAGTGTCTGACTTTGGCTCAAGTCATGATCTCGTGGTTTGTGAGTTCGAGCCCCACATCTAGTTCTGTGCTGACAGCTCAGTTTGGAGCCTACTTCAGATTCTGTGTCTCCTGCTCTCTCTACCCCTCCCCTGCTCACACTGTCTCTGCCTCTCTCACTCTGTTTTAAAAATAAATAAACATTAAAAAAATTTTAAAAAAGAGGCTTAACAATTTTTGTCTTTCAGCTGAGTAATTCCTGATAAAAGATAAGGATGTTGACCCCTGTGTTATCTATCACACTAAATGTCTAATAATAGGGGAATGGTTGAAATCATTATGTTATA
The DNA here is from genome assembly GCF_023721935.1 of Panthera uncia. NCBI lineage: Eukaryota > Metazoa > Chordata > Mammalia > Carnivora > Felidae > Panthera > Panthera uncia. The sequence goes on from NC_064817.1 coordinate 83,632,316, forward strand.
GTCCTATGATAAAAAAATAGCAAGCCACAAAATCATGTTTTTAAACATTTAGTGACATTGAAAATGCTTGTGATATACTAAATTAAAAAGCATAATCCCAAACCATACAGTGAGAGCCCAACTATTATTTTTCGATTCGGTGATGATATAGATTATAAGACACTGGTTCATTAATAACTTTGGGGAAAATAAACACTATATTTTATTTAAAAATTTTTTTAACATTTATTTATTTTTGAGAGAGAGACAGTGTGAGTGGCGGAAGGGCAGAAAGATTGAGAGAGGGAGACACAGAATCCGAAATAGGCTCCAGGCTCAGAGTTGTCAGCATAGATCCTAAGATGGGACTTAAACTCACGAACTGCAAGATCATCACCTGAGCCGAAGTCAGATGCTTAACCAGCTGAGCCACCCAGATGCCCCTAAACATGACCTTTAATATACCTACATTTTAATCTGCTGAGTAATGTATGTATATCCATACGATTGTATACCACTTTCTTTTTCAAGAACACCGCCAAAAGGAGCGTCTAAGCTTTCTTCACATTCCAGAGTTTAAAGATTCTTCTGAGTTACTTTGGGCCATTGGCAGTGAAGCAGTATATTGTGGTGACATGTGGCTGTTTTTCATAACCCTGGCTTGTAATGATGTGACAAAATCATATTGAAGCATGTAGAAGAATCCTGGGAGTTCATCTGCATTTCCTGTTTGGTTAAACTCATAGTTGCTTTTTTTCCTTTTCTTTGGATTTTTTTCCCAATTCAATTACATTAGCTAGAAATCAATCAGCTTTTCTTGAAAGTCACTCAGAAGCTCTTGACAGATAGACGTTCAGTGCCTGAGTAATAGTCCCTTACAATGCATGCAACGGTCACACCAACCTTTCCTAGCTTTGAAAATTTTATGATCTATTCCAAGAGATTTGGCAATTTCTACTGCCTTTAATTGCATTGTCTGGCTTATGACAGGCAATCTTCTGCAGGCACAATAATTTTTCCTTTCTATGATGCATCATAGTGTAATTTTGAGGAGGCATTTTAAGTGACAATTAGGGAGAAAGCCAAATTTAAATTAAAAATTTAACCATGAGCAGTGCTACCAATACAAATACTTCAACTGAAGTGACAATTAGATGAACAGATACCTTGTATGCCCAGCTAAGTCTGCACACACATAAGCAATGACAACAATATCACAGTGAATTCCTCTGCGTGGCCATTTGCAAGTGACTTTTGACATACATTATGAGATGCATCCTGATTTCAGAAATGAAGAATATGTATTTTAGAATGCAGGAAATAGGGCATGAAATATATACACATTCTATATACAAGCACACATATGCACACAGAAAAAAGACAAAAAGGAAAAGCATGAAAATGCTAACAGAAGCTGTCTCTGGGTGGTAGAACCGTGGGTTGTGTGTTTGCTTATCTTCATTTTTGTTTTATTTTGGGGAGAGACAGAGTGTGAGCAGGGGAGGGGAAGAGAGAGAGAGAGAGAGAGAGAGGGAGACACAGAATCTGAAGCAGGCTCCTGGTTCTGAGCTGTCAGCACAGAGCCTGACATAGGGCTCAAACTTACAAACTGTGAGATCATGACCTGAGCCAAAGTCAGACACCTAACCAACTGAGCCATGCAGGCACCCTGTAGACTGATTCTTGTATTTTGAAGGTGGATGCTCCCCTATTGAGAGATAAAAAGTTGGAATAGAGCTGGACAAGTTTGAATCAGAGTTGGACAGATACTTGGAGGACCACAGTCATCTTTGGATCTTCCTGGCCCAAGAGAACAAATAAACAAATACTCTCAACTCAAGGAGGACTTAAAAGTGAAGAAACAAATCAGAAACTCTGAGGTTACATTTTTCATTCCAGTCCAATTTCTAATTTGTGACAGAATTTTGACAAGTCACTTACCTCTCATACTTGTTTTCTAACCTACACATGAGGAGAATAACTTCTACCCTTCCTCTTCCTGGCAATGGCAGAAATGCAGTTTAAAACATTGATCAAATAGGGGCGGCCTGGGTGGCTCAGTTGGTTAAGCGTCTTACTTGGGCTCGGTCATGATCTCATGGTTTGTGAGTTTGAGCTCTGTGTCAGGCTCTGTCCTGACAGCTCAGAGCCTGGAGCCTGCTTTGGATTCTGTGTGTCCCTCTCTCTCTGCCCCTCCCCCACTGGCACTTCGTCTCTCTCTCTCAAAGATAAATAAATATTTTAAAAGATTTAAAAAAATATTGATCAAATACTGTACAGTCTTGTTTGTGTTCCCATAAGCAATACAAATATTGGTCAATAATCCATTTATGAGCCAGTGACTATTTGAGGACCAATGCTTGAGGACCGTTTTTGTCCTTACAGCCCAGTTATTAGGAGGATCTCACCAGAAAATTTCCCTAGGGTGTGGGGGGGTGCAGGAAGGGGTGGAGGTTGGGAGGGTGGAGGTGTGGGTATGTCTGGGGGGTGTGATGTGGGGAGTGTGGGTGGGTGGGTGGGAGGGGAGGTGTGTGTGGGTTGTGACTGTGTGTGAGTGTGTACACACATATATTATGAGAAACAGGAGTGGGGGAGGGGTGGTGGTGAGCAGAGAGCCACAGGTGGACAGTCTGAACACAGGTCTGTTTCTGGGGCTTGAGGAAAATGCCAGGACTGGTGTGATTTCTGCCATTGGGCCCAGGCAAATAAATTCTATACTGGGAGCACTTGAGGGGCACTACCCAAATTAGAGAATTTAATTTCAGCTAATTAATGTGGCCCCAGTCCCCCACTACCTGCTGATGGGGAGAGGGCCTGGGCAATTTGCTCCACCTTGCATACTCCTGCTAAATCTTACTCTTAGGCCTAACTCCTAAAGCAAAGTGGGGTGACAGTGGGAGGGGAACAGGGCTCTCAATGTGGAGCTCTGACTCCAGTCAGCAGAGCTGGGGTGTGATGTGAGGAGAGGAAGCAGACCTTACAGCACCTCACCCGGTACAGCCCTCAGAAAATACTTGCTGACAGGAAGCAATACCTCAGTTCAGTTGATCTTCTGAACAGCCCAAGATTGACACAGCCTGATTTGGAGGAGTCTGGACTGCTTGGTTTATGTCTAGCACAGTATAAACAGTCAAAAACCAGTAACTGCTATTATTCTAAACACCATCACCATTATCCCCACCACAGAAAGGGCCTGCTAATCAATCCCCTATCCAGGCAGGGATTCCACCGTCGCCCCACCCCCAACCCTCACTGTCCTACCCTGGGACCTTAAGCCACTCCTTTGAGGTGAAGCAGTGAAGACCCTCTTAAGATGCAGGTACTGTCTGGGAGATGATCCACCTCAAACCTTTCTCATCCGTCAATAACTTGGCACTGCGAGGGCACCCGGCAGCTGGGCTGGGGATCCAGAGAACTGTGTGACTCAAGAAGGAGGGGTTCAGAAATGAGGTTGCTGGGACTCTGACAAGGCCAGCTTGTAGTGTAGGTAAGCAGGGCGCAGGAGGGAACTGAACCAAGACCCAAAACCTCACCCCAGGCTGGCTCCCTGCCCAGGTCTGGAGGGATCAGGAGCAAGGGAGAGAGGGAAGCAGTATAAGCCAGGAAGAGCCTCAGATCTCAGCTTACCCCAGGTTTTGAGAGGGAGAGTTGATCCAGATTGGTAGAGGGAGTATGGCGTTCCCTTTCCTGGGCTTGTGAGTGCCATGAAGTGTGTGGATGACTAGATGGGGAAGGAGGCTTTTGCTCACCAGCAGCAAGCTGGGTGCTACTTTGGACCAGCCAGCAGGATACAATAATTGATTGCCTTCTTGCTGCAAAATCAAAATGGCTTTTGATGTTCAGCCATTCATTGCCGTAACTGGAATAATAACACAATTCATTTTAGCTGCAGCCCTGCAAATGGATGGCTTTAATAATGGCTAATTTGGGATGATGAATGTGCCATTTGGGGGTGACAGTGCTGAATAAGGAGAAGGGCATGCAAGAGATGGAGGAAGGGATGAGCTGTATAAGACTAGCCATGTTTGCTAACTACCATGTCTGCGAGCCCTTCAATTGCACTCCTTAGTATGATTTAGCAAGCATCCGTTCCCTATGTAACACTGGCCTGAGTGGTAGGGGAGATTCTGAGAAGGTAGATGATTAGGCTGACCATATGTCTGGGTCCTCCTGGGACAGTCCTGGTTTATACTGGGATCAGGTACAACTATTAACAGCACCCCCAGTCTCAAAAGTGTTTTGGTTTGGAAGATAAATTATATTGTCATTCTGTGTGCTTTTTATAAGCATACAGCTTTTCTGGGAAGATAAGACTTATTTATGCACATGGCACAATTATAGCGTATCAGGAGACAGTATGTAACCAATAGATGAATCAAATAAGCACGTGCACCAAATCAATGCTTACAAGTTTGAAACTGATGGTGGCTGTAAATTTCAACACATTGAAGAAGAAAGACTTTTACATGCATGGGGATGATAAACCTCAATACCGTACTCACTTGATCTTCACAGCAACCTTAATGGGACCCCCACCTGGTAGATGAAGAACAAGATGCCCAGAGAAAGGAATTGATTGCTCAAGGTCTCGGAGATAGTAATTGATGGAGGCATGATTGGAATCCAAGACAGTTTTAACTTAAAAGCCAACTATGTTTTCCCTTCAGAACAAACAAAACAGACATTGGTGCTGGTTGGAGAGACCAAGGAAGCCCAAGAAAGAAGTGTACTGTTACCAATCCACAGGTAAAAGGGAATACAGTAAAAAAAAAAAAAAGTGGAAGATACAAGGCTGAGAAGAGACAGTAAAGAAATTTAATTGAGGTGGGATTAATCAAGGATGATTTGCAAAGGAGATGAGTTTTGCACTAGGATTGAAATTACTGATGAATATGAATTAACAGAGATCAAAGAAGGCTTTCATATGTGTGGGGATGATAAACTCCAAAATCAGGGTGTTATTTATTGGGAGGGGAGTAGTGAATGAGAATGGGGTAAACAAGAGATGCCAACTATATTTATACGGTTTAAAAATTTTTTTAGTGTTTATTTATTTTTGAGAGATAGAGAACACGAGTTAGGTGAGGGGCAGAGACAGAGGGAGTCACAGAATCTGAAGCAGGCTCTAGGCTTTGAGCTGTCAGCACAGAGCCCAGCATGGGGTTCCAACTCGTGAACCACGAGATCATGAACTGAGCCGAAGTCTGACAACCAACTGAGCCATCTAGGTGCCCCTGTAAGGTTTTATTTCTTAAACACAGTGGTGAATAAATGGGTGTTCATTATACTATTCTATATATTTTGCATATCTGAATATTTCATAATAAAATATTTTAATGAGAGAGATTGGTCTCTCTAGATGAAAGACGTGTATTAAACAGGACGCAGAAGCAGAGATAACAAATATCCATTCTGGTGATATTTTAACCAGAACTCTTATATCTGGAATAAGCATTCATAGCAGAGTGACCCACTGCCATTTCTTGCTCTCAGCAACACACAACATTTTAAAAGCCCTGTTTGGCCCTCACTTTTGACTCAAGATTTGGAATTTCTAACAATGTCCGTTTACTGCTTTCTTCTAAGGTATGTGGTCTATGTCTCTCATTTGCTTTGGGCACTGGGGATGCTGCACTAAGTATTGGTGTGCTTACTACTTGGGGGATTTGGTGTTTAAACAAAAGCTTTACTCCTCCCAAGGTTTTGGCCTCCTGATTGGCATCTGGGGTCAGAGACTGCCTCTCAGCCCCTCTCCAGCTCCCCAAGATACAGGGACGATCCTGAGGGGCCAAGGGAGCTGCTGGAAGTTTAGGGTTTGGCCTCCTCCGGGCCTTGCTGCCATTGCACAGCAATAAACAAAAGCAGCAAATGAATCCATACAAATCCCATCACCGTGGCTCCACGGAGCAGTAAAAAGGCCATAACACAAGGTTCCACATACTTCACCACCAAACAGGCCTGCAGCAGCAGCTGGTATCTTGCAAGGGAAGATTCCGTGACCAGATCCTGTCAGTGGGCAGAGTATGGGTGGCAGTTGTGAAACCCTGGGTCTTGCTTCAAAACAAAGATCAGGGAAGTGCTTGAGCGGGGTGTGGTGGGGCCCTCTGAAAATCCCCAGCCTGCCTGTCTCCGTCTTGGGGCAGAGCTTTAGACGTCAAGGCCAGCCTCACCCTGATCCAGGGCCTTGGGTCTAAAGCCCTGAGCCATCTTTTTGATCTTTTTTATTTGTGCCTAGTCCAGGCCGGGTTCTCCCAGCCGTTGTTCCAGGCAAGGGAAGGAGCCCTGGGAGAACAGAGAGGCATCTTGCATTTGCTCCTGGCTGATTCGCCTGGAACAAGTAGCTCCATTTGTATGACACACACATGTACTTGTTACCATGCAGGGTGCTCCTGGGGAAGGAGGCGTTTCTCCTAGCATCTTTTGACTCAGTCTCTAAGGTCACTTGTCCCAACTTCCCAGATGGATGTGCAGAGAAGGAGCCTAAGAGGAATCAGTATGGGAGGTCAGCAAGATGGAGTGAAAGGTCGAGAGTCAGAAGGCACGGGCTCCTGTCCTGACTCTACTGAATTGGCCTGTGACCTTGGGGAAGTGTCACCTAGGGAAACAGTGTGACACAGAGCTTTGCGGGCAGGAGGTTTCTTGGGGAGCATTCTCAGGATCAACACCTACAGGGAATGAAGAAAACAGGACTGACAGAGGAGGAGGCTGAACTGCAATGTGGCCACACCAAAGGCCTCAGCTGATCCCACAGAGAGCTCTGGAGCCAGCGTGGCCCCTCAGACATGTCCTAAACTGTGGTAAACAGGCTGGCGCTTCATGCTCCTGCACTGACCAGTGACCTGGGATGGGTATATGACTTTGGGCATGGCGGGTCTTCTCAGACAAGGGCCACTGCTGGCGAGGCCTTCAGCTGTGCACTGATGACCACCGACACTCCCTACAGCTGGGGAAATGAGACTTTGACACTAAAGGGTCGGGGCGGAGCTGGGAAGTGCTCCCACGGCTTCCCATCAGCCAGTCAGGGAGTCATTTCCCCTCTCCGGGGCCCCACTTTTCTCATCTGTCAGATGTGTGCTGAGGATGAGTTCTAGGATCCCTTCCAGCTCCAGGGCTCTCTGATTCCACCAGCTCACCCCTCTGCTCTTAGCACCACCTCCCAATCTCTTAAGCCACACCCTGTTTAACGTCCCAACCCTTCTTAAATGTTTGCAGGGATTCCTCATCCACTATGGCAAAGTACAAATTCCTTAGGTGACGTCAAGGCCCTCCACGATCTAGCCCCAACCCGTTCCCTCTGTCTCCTTTCTCATTACTCCATGGGGAGCATTTTGTTTCTATCATGTTTTTCCAGAAAACACTCTCCCCTCCTTTTCTCAGCTCTTTCTGTAAAGGATGTGTCCTTTATGCATTCATGAGCAAAGCGACTGCAAGGGCTGTGCAGCCAGAGCTGGGACCCAGGTCCAATTCTTATCAGTTGTGAGACCTTAGACAGGCCACTTAAGCTCTCTGAGGCTCAGTTTCCTTATCTAAAAAAATGGAATGTCTTTTTTTTTTATTGATGTCTTTTCATATGGTTGTGGCAAGAAGCAAATGACATAACATATGTACAGGGCTTAGTGCAAAGCTTAACAGAGCTCATAAATGTTAGTTCTCTTCCCTCTCTCCCTTGTTGAAATAGCTGAACCTAAACAACATCATCCAATGATTGGTTTCAAAAATATTTAGAATGTACAAATGCTGTATATAATTTGGTTATTTTTCTTGCTAATTCTTAACTCAAGAAAAATCAAGTCACTTCGAATTTTTAGTTTGATGCCCAAATAAATCCCAAGGCCTGTTCAGGCTGCTCCTTGGTCTGCATCTCTCTCAGGGGCCAAGGCCCCTCTGCCTCAGGCACAAGAACACAGGAAGCCTTTTTATTTCCTTGACCAAGAGGTGTCAGTCAAAGCCACCTGGGAACTTGTTGGAAATGCACATTCTCAGCCACCACCATCCCAGACCTACTGATCAGAATCCCTGTGGCTGTTGCCCAGCAATCTGGGTTTTAGCAAGCACTCCCCTCTCCCAGTGACTGTGATGCATGTTCAGTTGGGGAGTCACCCTGCGCTACAGCAAAGGGCTCATAATGGGCCACGTGTTCTAGGGTTTATTGGTGCCTCAGTTCCCTCCACCACACACAGGAAGAGGGAGGCATGGCAGCAGGGGTTAGATGACTCCAATAGAGACTAGACCTTTGACAGGATGTTCTGCATATAACTTAATGCTCTTTAGTCACTGTAGGTGTCCCAGGCGTGGGTTGCTGAGCTCTGCCCAAGGCCTGACTGCATTGACCCAGAACCTCCTCCAGGTTACATGGTGCAGTCCCTGCCTCTGGACAAGTTCTCCCAGGACCAGAGATTCCTGACCTTCAAGCCTACTCAGCACAGCACCTACAGCAGTGGTTCTCAAAGTGTGGTCTCCATTACTACTGAGCTCAGAGAAATAGAAAGGATTCTAAGGAATACTATGAACAATTGTATGCCAGTAAATTAGATAACTTAGATGAAATGGACAAATTTGTAGAAAAACACAAACTACTGCAACTGATTCAAGAAGGAAGAAATAATCTGAATAGTGAAGAGATTTAAGAGATTGCATTAGTCATTCAAATCCCCCCTCCCCCCATAAAGGAAAGCCTAGTAAAAGATGGTTTCACTGGTGAATTCTATTCAATATTTACTGGAGAGTTAACACTAATTCTTCACAAACTCTTCCAAAAATAGAAGAGGAGAGAGCACCACCCAGCTCCATCTATGAGGCCAGCATTACCCTGATACCAAAATCAGACAGATAACACCAGAAAACTACAGACCAATATCTATTATGAATACGGACGCAGAAATATGTAAGAAAATACTAGCAAAGTGAATCCAGTGAAATGTAAAAAGAATTAGATACTATGACCAAGTGGGATTTACCCTAGGAATGTAAGATTACTTTAATATCTGATAATCAATCAATGTAATAAACTATATCAATACAAATAAAAAAAAACAAAAACCAAATGATCATTTCAATGGACAAAGAAAAAGCATTTGAAAAAATCCAACATCTTTTCATGATAAAAACACTCAGCAAACTAGGAAGAGAGAATCTTCTTCAACCCAGTTAAGAGCATCTAAAAATCACCCACAGCTAACACCATGTTTAGTGGTAAAAGACTGATGTTTTCCCCCTAAGGTCAGGAACAAGACAAGGATGTCCACTCTTATCATGACTATTCAACATTGTACTGGAGGTTCTGGCCAAGGTAATTAGGCAAGAAACAGAGACAAAATACATTCAGATTGGAAAGGAAGTGGTAAAAACGACCTCTATTTGTAAATGACATGATCTTATAGACAGAAAACTCTAAAGAATACACACACACACACACACACACACACACACACACCACTATTATAATTAATCAATGAATCCATAAAAGTTGCAAGATACAAGGTCAATATATACAAATCGATTTCTGAACACTTACACAAACAATCTGAAAATGAAATTAAGAAAATTCATTTGCAATAACATTAAAAAATAAGATGCTTAGGAATAAATTTAAATAGATTTAATAAAAGAAGTGCAAAACTTATTCTCTCAACATTATAGGACATTGTTGAAAGATATATGAAAAGCTCTAAATCAATCAATCAATCAATCAAATAACAAGTGTTGGTGAGGATGTGGAGAAAAAGGAACCTTTGCACACTGTTGGTGGGAATGCAAACTGTGTGTGTAGCCACTGTGGAAAACAATGTGGAGCGTCCTCAAAAAGTTAAAAAATAGAAGTACTATATGATCCAATAATTCTACTATGGTATTTATCCATAGAAAGGGAAAACACTAATTTGAGAAGATACATGTGGCCCTATGTTTAGTGCAGCATTTTTTACAGAAGCTAAGCTATGGAAGCAACATAGCACCCATTGATAGATGAATGGATAAGAAAGATGTGGTATATACACAATGGAGGGTTACTCAGCCATAAAAAGGATGCCATTTACAACAACATGGATGGACCCAGAGAGTATTATGCTAAGTGAAACAAGTCAAACTGAGAAAGACAAATACCGTATGATTTCACTCTTACGTGGAATTTAAAAAGACAGATGAATAAACAAAACAAAAAGCAGAATGATACCTATAAATACAGAAAACAAACTGATAGCTGCCAGGGGGTGGGTGGTTGGAGGAGTTAGGCAAAATAGGTGGAAGCCAGTGGGAGGCACAGGCTTCTAGATATTGGATACATAAGTCACGAGAATAAAAGGTACAGCACAGGGGTGCCCGGGTGGCTCAGTCAGTTGAGCATCCGGACTTCAACTCAGGTCATGATCCCACGGCTTGTGGGTTTGAGCCCCACATCAGGCTCTGTGCTGACAGCTCGGAGCCTGGAGCCTGCTTCGGATTCTGTGTCTCCGTCTCTCTCTGCCCCTCCCCCACTTGCACTGTCTCTCTCTTTCTCTCTCTCAAAAATAAACATTAAAAAAAGCACAGCACAGAGAATATAGTCAATGATATTGTAATAGTGTTGTATGGTGACAGATGGTAGCTACACTTGGGGTGAGCACAGCATAATGTATAGAGAAGTTGAATCCCTACGCTGTATACCCGAAACAAATTTAACATTGTGAGTCAACTACACTCAAATGAAAAAAAGCTTATAAAGCTTGAAATAAACAGCAAAACATCCCGTGATCATGGATTGGAAGACTTAATGTTAAGATGGCAAGGCTCCCCAAATTGATCCATAGATTCAAGATAACCCCTGTCAGAATCCCAGCTGACTCTGTAGAAATTGGCAAGTTGATTTTAAAATTCACATGGAATCACAAGGGATCCAGAATGGCTGAAACCATTTTGAAAAGGAAAACAAAATAGGAGGACTGCCACTTCCTGATTTCCAAGTGTAGTCATCAGACCAACAGCATCAGTGACACAGGGAGCATGTTAGAAACACAAATTCTTAGGCCCACACCAGACCCACAAATTCTCAGGACAGGTGATTCGATACAGGCTCAAGTTTGAGACTCACCACTGGCATAGACTGCAAACTAGGTTAACTCTATAAGATGAAATTAATTTGTTTTTTCAACCTCCCCCTTCTCTGGATACCTCTTTCTTTTGTACTACACAGAAGACAAACAGAAAGATAAAACCATATTGATGAAGAGAACATATGAAGCCCTATTTCCTAATTAGAAGGAACCTTTCCACTTTGCTCTTTGAATCTCTTTTCTGACCAGTCAACCGAATGGGACCTGCGGCGGGTCTAACTTGATTTGCACTTGCTACTTATTTCTCCAGTGGCTACTGGTAAAAGCTTCGGTAAACAAAACAGAGCATTTGGAATACAACATGAACAAGCATTTTGAACAGAGATTTGGTTTCATTACAGCCACTGGCATGGTGTGTTCTATAGCTCTGATCTCAGTTCCAGTTGTGAAGACTCAGGGAAGGCAAACAGATTTCAGAAAATAAATAAAGAAAATAAAGGGCAGGGGGAGGGAGAAGATATACTCCCCACGTGGCAGATCAAGGCCAGAGAACTAAATTAGCCAGGAAGTTTTATAGCAAGGGGAAATAAGCTGTGGAGCCCTCACCAGGGAAGGAGGGGGCTGGAGAACAGCAGGGCTGGCTGGGGGCCTGGACAGGAGAGACCAGGGACCAGAGGGAGTTCTGTGGGAGAATCCCAGAGGGCGAATCAGGGCCAGGGGCTCAGGCCTAAGGGTCAGTGGTAGGGACTACCAAAGGAGTTCCCTCTGCAGCCAGGGTGATGGCTCCATAACAGACTGAGAGAGGAGTCAGCACTCGCCCTGCGTACCTGCCAGTGTGAGAGAGATGACAGGAACAAAGTGTGAAGTGAGCCCCCAGGCCTCCCCTGCCCCCCACCGGGCCTTCATACAACTCAGTCCCTCTCCCCAGTTAGCGGGACAAGACTGCTTTCCTCCTGCTCATGCCAGGCGTAAGGCCTTCCACAGAAAGCCACTCTCCCTTCTGGGCCTTGTTGGCTTTCTCCTTCTTTCTCTTCCTGGGGTCTAACCAGGAGCCTGAGCAGACCTGCCCTGGGACTGGCGCCCTGGTCAGCACAGAGCATGTGTGCTCGGTGACTTCAGGAAGGTTTTCCCTTCCTGACGTGGGCTGCCCGCCTCCTGGCTCCTACCTGGCAAGAATCCCAGAGAATCTCAGGGGAAAGGAGAGGGAAGCCTCAGCTACCAGGAGAAGTGGGATGGGGGAAACCCCTGGGGGGGTGCACTCCAGATGAGGCAGGAGTGTGCTGTTCGCTCACCCAAAGCTTACTCTCCCTGGGAGTGCTCTTGATGCTGGCTGGCCACAGTGCCAGTCTTCAGCTGTGAGTCAAGGAGATGCGTTCCCTGGGTATGCGGGGCTCAGAAGAAGGCACCTGTGTAACTTATGCACAAAGGACTAGCTGAATAGCTTGTTAGCTCACCCAGGTGGGGCTGGTCCCAGGTGGGGGTCGGGGAAGGGTCACTTACATGGTAGGCTCCGAGGGTGCTTCACAAATAGGCCAAAAAGCTAAATTCTCACCATTGGAGTCTGTCTATTCTTTGGATTAAGGCATTCAGAACTTCTTCCAAAGTGTGCTGCTATCTGGGAGGAGTTACAATCATTTCCCAAATTTCTCAGCAAGTATTGGCAAATTAGGTAGTGAGTAGGTTCCCCCTCATTGCCCTATTCCCCCAGTATTGAACCTTTAAAAAGCTCCTCTTCATGAACACATTCTTGAAATAAGAGAAAGGCTAGGTATAGAGGAGTGGGTGTAGCCTAGAAAAGGTAACTGTGGGGACGCCTGGGTGGCTCAGTTGGTTAGGTGTCTGACTTCAGCTCAGGTCGTGATCTCACGGTTTGTGGGTTCGAGCCTCTTGTCAGGCTCTGTACTGACAGCTCGGAGCCTGGAGCCTGCTTCAGATTCTGTGTCTTCCTCTCTCTCCCCTTCCCCTGCTCACGTTCAATGTCTCTCTCTCTCTCTCTCTCTCTCTCTCTCTCTCTCAAAAATAAATAAATGTTAAAAAAAAAAGAAAAGGTAACTATAGAAGGAGGAGACAAATCAGAAAGTTCCCAGGGGTGGATGTAAGGAGCGTGGGATCCCACGGTGGGGAGCATGGATAGGAGAACTGGCAAGCAGGTTGTGAAAGGCAAGCCTTTCTCCATGGGAGGGTGGAGGCATGGACCAGGTCTCAAAGGGTCTGAATTCTAGCTTTGGGTATTCCACTTAAGGGTTCTGTGAATTGGGGGAGCCTTGGTGATCAGTTGGTTAAGTGTCCAACTCTTGGTTTCTGCTCAGGTCATGATCTCTTGGTTCACCCACATCAGGCTCTGTGCTGACAGTGCGGAGCCTGCTTGGGATTCTCTCTCTCTCTGTCCCTCCCCCACTCACATTTTCTCTCTTTCAAAATAAATAAATAAACTTAAAAAAAGTGTTCTGTGAATTAGGGTAACTTAACTCTTCTGGGCCTCAGTTTCTTTACCTGCTAGAAGGGAACAGCAATCCCTGTTCTACCTGTTTCATAAGGTTATTATGAGGTTTAGATGAAAAAAAAAAAGGAATAACAAAACTTTATGTAAACTACACAATGCAGTATGAATGAAAGGACTATGATTATTTTATTTCACAACTTTGCCTAGGGCTGTCTCTTATGGAGAGTGAGTTTATGAAAATGAGCAATTTCAGGTGGTAAAATATGAGACTTCATGTAAATTTCTTGCCTGGTTTTGATAGGGATGAGCCACATCTCAGTTTCCAGCATTTTCCAGCTTTAGTTCCTGATAGCCTCTCTTTTCTCCACCCAGGCCCGATCCCTGTTTCCAGGTCCTGGGGTAAGGGGGGAGGCATTTTGAGATGCTTTCAGTGGAGGGTTCAGACTCCATCTTTGCAGGAACTTAGAAACCCACTCCACACCCCTTTCCCTTCTGCCACCACTCTCTTGTTTTCACTTAGCCTATGCCATTGTCTATGTTCCCAGCCTAGCTTTTTAAAGGTTTTCTGGGAAGTTGGGAGGCTGACTCTTTTAGGTTACTGAGTCACACAACCCCAGGGGGCACTTGTCTATATCGTAGACTAACATGGGAATGACATCTGCATCTGTGCTGCACAGATGGCCTGCTTGCAGGATCTAGTCACCTCCCCACCCCATCCCCCTCTTTAACTCACTAACTTCTATTTCTTCAGGGCTGAACCCTTCATATTTCTCCTCTAGGAAGACTGCTCTGACTCCCAAGTCCGGGTGAGATGCCCCTTCTCTGCTTACACAGCTCCCTGTGCCTCCCTCTGCCAGAGCACTGATCACTGTACTGAATTATCTGGCTACCGGCCTTCCCCCCACCCCTCCCAACACACACTAGACTATATGCTCCTTAAGGGCAAGAACTATGCCTCCCCCTGTCTCTGTTGCCACCTCCTCCCCCTGGGCCTGCTTAATAGGCATTGAGTAAATAGTTGCTGAATGAACTAGCACTCTGGGATGTTGAGAATTGTACAGCTGGAGAACTTTGGGAGTATAGCTATGACTTCCCTGCTTCATCCCCCAAGGACACTATGCTTATTTAATTACTTGTGTGTGGGGGGGTTTCAAACAGATGTTATAACAGCTCACTTAGCAAAGGACAGTGATTAGGGTTTTCTTTTATTAACTAAATAGATGGCACCCAAGTGGAATATTAAAAGCCAGATGGCACAACTTTCATTTTGTGTATATCTGGAAGGGAAGCACTAAAGTGCCAGCATTGTCCTGTTTAACCTTAAGTCCAGTGTCCAAAGATAGTCCCTCCTCACTTCTTAGTTGAGGCAAATACATTGAGTCATGCAAGCCTTACTTAGCTCCCAGGGTATGTGAACAAAGACCTGTGTGACTCAATGCATTTGCCTGCACTCTACACCCATTTCCCTGCTACCTTAGTTGGGAGAAAGCCAAGGGTGCAATAGAAGATGGAGTCTGTTTTAGGCTGAATTGTATCTCCTCCAAACGCATATTTTGAAGCCTGAAACCCCCCTCCATACCTCAGAATGTGACTGTATATGGAGATAAGGCCTTTAAAGAGGTAATTAGGTTAAAATGAGGCCTTAGGGTAGACCGGAATCCAATCTGACTGATGTCCTTATAAGAGGAAATTGAGGCACACAAAAGAGACACCAAGAGCATGCATGCACAGAGAGACCTCCACATGAAGAGGTAGCAAGAGGGCAGTCATCTGTAAGCCAAGGAGAGGTCCAGAGGAATCCAACCATGCAGGCACACTGACCTTGGACTTCTAGCCTCTAGAACTGTGAGGAAATACATTTCTGTTGCTCAAGCCAGCCAGTGTATCGTATTTTGTTATGGTGGGCTTAGCAGACTAAGACAGGGCCAGATCATCAGCAAACCTTGGGTTTCATTTCAGCTTTGGGATGCTGCGGTAACTTCACATCCATCCCTGAACCTGAACCATCTGGGCCTCTGACATGGAGTTTGACCAGAATTGTGCTTCTCTCCCAACCTTGGTCCTGAACCCAGTGCCCATTTCTTCATCATTAAAATCATTTGTTTTATTCCTTATTCTTTCACTCACTCAACAGTTGTCAAGGTGCTAAAAGTGATATAGCACCTTGCTCTCAAGGAACTTAATGTCTTGTGAAGGATATATATCTACCCTGTTAGAGATTAACTAAGTATGAGGCATCACTTCTAGATGGGATGACTGGATTGGTCAGTGAAGAAGGAGGAGCATTATTCTGCAAGAAAAAAGATCTAAGAGTTACAATGCAATATGCTGTGGCAGTTAAGAGCTAGATGCTGAAGCCACTCTGGCCTGGGTGTTGCAGTTCAGAGGATAGACTCTAAGGCTACACTGTCTGAACCCAAATCTGGTACTTACTAGCTATATGATCTTGGCAAGTTACTAAACCTCTCTGTTCTTCAGTTCCCCCACCTGTAAGATGGGGCTAATACAATGCCTATTGATAGTTATATTAAAATTAGATAAATTCACACACAAAAAACTCTTATAATAGTGCATGGCACATAGTAATCATCACATAAATTTTATGATAGAACTTAGAGACAGAAGATCTGACTTTCAGTCTGTTGCTTACTGGCTCTGTGTTCTAGGGCTAGTAAGTTCTGCACCAGCTGCCTACCTTTCTACCTGACAAGATACTTGGGAAGATCAAGTGAGAATATCAACAGTTAAGAATGTTAGAAGCTGTGGGAGATATTATTTTTGCTGTTACTGAGTTCAGCCTTGAAGGATGGTAAAGATTTAACATGAAAGTTACCATTTATTGAGCACTTAAGCATATACCAGGAGCCAGGCTGTATATATATATATATATATATATATATATATATATATATATATATATGAAGCAAGGAGGGGAGATATTTCCTCTTCTAGACCCATGGATCCTAGAGCACAGGCACAAACTTATTTTCCTGTCCAGGACTCAGAATCTTGAGGAATTATCAAAAAGACAGAGGTGGGGCAGGCAAGGAGTCCAAGGGTGGTGCTAATGGCATAGTAGTATCAGCAGTGGCATTTTAGCTACACTGATCCTGAGATGTGAGCTAGTTGAGGGTCATCCTGCCCAGCCTTCCCTTGTCTCTGACCATTTTCTGAACTGGCTTTCTAGTCTTTCAGTTGATTCTTTGAGCAACCTGCTCTCCGTCCAATAAATTACTCTTCCGAAATAAGTAGAGTTGGTTTTTATTGTTTGCAATAAAGAGTACTGAATAATACTTTTTAAAAATGTATTTATTTCTCCCAGCAGCCCTGAATGGTATTGTTTTCATACACATTTACTGATGAGGAAACTGAAGCTTGGGGAGGGGAGCAGCATAACTTGCCCAGTATCACACTGATAGTAAATGACAGGGGCTGGACTTGACCCTGGGTATGGACTTAGCAGTACTTACCACTGCGATGTCCTGGGAGGAAAGATTGGTGAAGAGCATTTCAGGTGGGAGGAATCCCCCAGTCTAGCCCATATGTATGGCAGCATAAAGGCAGTGGGGGAGGGGTGGGAATTTCAGAGAATCATGAGTTTCTAGATTGATAGGAATAAAATGTTCATGCTGGAGGGACACCCGACTGGCTTAGTTGGTAGACCATTCAACTCTTGGTCTCAGGGTTGTGAGTTCAAGCCCTATGTTGGGTGTAGAGATTACTTAAGAAAACAAATAAAAATAAAAATTTAAAAAGGGTTCAAATTGGGAATAATAAGAAACAAAATTGGAAAGGCAGCATGGGACCAGCAGTGTATATTCCATCTGTTGGACATTACGGAGCCACTGAAGACTTTGGGCTTTAGGAAGCAACTGTGTTATATGTCAGCCTGAGTGTAAGGCGATAGGAACTTAACTGGGGAAGGGCAGAGAGAAATTCTGTAGAAATATTAGGAAGGTCTTGACTAATTAATGATTAAGTAGTGAGGAATAGTTTGGCGACTGAGGCTATTAACACTTTTGACAAATGGGGAAGCCTGGCCTGGGAGTGATTTGGGGGTGACAGAAGGATGGAGGAGCTGTCTATTCAGGGGGAAGAGCCTTTTTCCTGCTTATACTAGGATTGGCCTTCCTTGAGTCAAGTCCACACTGTCATGATTTCTAGCCTTTCAGCTTCTTATCTCAAAGCTCTTGCCATTTGTCTTTTCTCTATGTGGTTCAAAAGCCAAGACCCCTGGGATTGGTTGATAGGACTCTGGCTTCATTTTGGGAACTGCACTATTACCCACAGATGTGTGAAGTGATGGCTTATTTGAAGAGTGGAATCCTAACCAGTTGGAGGCAGTCACCTCTCTGGGTCCCCACGGCCTAGTTATGGTTATTAATAACTGATGGCTCTCCCATCTCTAGTTCCAGAAGCCCAGCAGGACCTCATCCTCTTACAGTCTGCTGCCCTTTTGCTACAGCTGTCAGCAGTGATCCAGCTGACAGTCCTTTAGCCTGCATTTCTAGCGATCTCCAGGGTTTCTTGTGCCCAGCCCTTGACATAGTTCTGCCAGCTTTTGTGATTCTAGGAAAGGGAAAAAGGAGATGAGTCATGTCCCAGCCCTTTAGCTAGTTTCTCTGAGTTAGTCAAAGTAAAGTTGGTTTCAACCCAAGGTAGTAGTTTGCATGCTCTCTCTCTCTCTCTTTCTCTGTCTCTTGCTCTCTAAAACAGGGAACAGATCTAAAACAGGGAAGAGGATGGTTATGCATGTTTTTAGAAATCTAGATCACTCTATCAGCAGTATAAGTAAGAGTTGGGTTATAGAGGGATAAGACGAAGAAAGGGGTCCCAGTTGGGAGGCTACTGCCACCATCCAAGTGAAAGATGGTATCTTAAACTGGAGCAGGGACTCTGTAAAGGAGAGGACAGAATTAAGAAAAAAATAGGAAATAAAATAGGCAGGGCTTTGAAGTTGGATATGGATGATATATGTGAAGGAGACATCAAGACGATACTCAGATTGCTAGCTTGGGTAGCTTAGTAATAATAATAGCAGTAATAAAACTAGTAATAGGAATGGTGGTGCCATCAGGGAGCCTGGGTGGCCCAGTCGGTTAAGCGTCTTATTTTGGCTCAGGTCATGATCTCATGGTTCATGAGTTCGAGCTCCACATCAGGCTTTCTGCTGTTAGCATGGAGCCTGCTTGGGATCATCTGTCTCCCTCTCTCTCTGATCCTCTCTCTCTCAAAAATAAATAAATATTTTTTAAAAAAATAATGGTGGTACCATCAGCTACAATAGAGAATTCATGAAACAAGGAAGTGTTGGTATAGAGAAAAGTAGAGAATTCCCTCTTGGACACGTCGAGTTTAAGGTGTCTACGGAGCATACAACAGGTGAAACTTAGCAGACATTTTATTTTATTTTTTGAAGTTTATTTATTTATTTATTTTCAGAGAGAGAGAGAGAGCATAAGTGGGGGAGGAGCAGAGACAGGGAGGGAGAGAGAGAAAGAATCCCAAGCAGGCTCCACATGGTCAGTGCAGAGCCTGATATGGGGTTCCAACTTACAAAGTAAGAGATCATGACCTGAGATGAAGTCGAACACTTAACCAAATGAGCTACCAGGCACCTCCTAGCAGGCATTTTAAATGTTAAATTTAAAGGTTAAATCCCTGGAGAGAGTCTGTACTAGAGAATTAGATTTGAGATTGTACTTGGGATATTAGTCATGACCTGCCACGATCACACCAATTATAAGAGAACCTGCTGTATCCACTGACTGCTGTCCAAGCAGCTATAATTTGTACTACATGAGCCATTCTGCCTACTCCCTCCACCTGTCTTGGCTGCAGCCAATAGAGTTGAGTAGACCCCTCACCCAAGGGCAGCCAATCTGTGAAGTGACAAGACATGACCTACGGCATGATGAATAAGATAAACTGGGCTAATTAGAATCCCTCTCTCAGGATTTTGAACTAATAACTACAGAGATTCCAGGCCAGTTAACACTGAGATTTGAAGCTAGAAGAGTGTAGAAAATCAGACAACAGAAGCTGAGGCCATTAAGCTGAAGAAGGGGATGGAAACCATGTGTAAGCAGAAGATGTTGGGCAGTACAAAGAGAAGAACAGAGTAGATACCAAAGAAAAGGATACAAAGAGAGAGACAGAAAAAGTGAGCATGTGGCCTAAGAAAAAGATAGAGGAACTTGTCCATTCTTGAAGCTGCTTCACTACCTGATAAAATTCCCATCTCCATCTATGTGTGGCTTCAAATCAATGCCCAGCCATCTGAGGATAATCTGAGTGAGAGTTTTTCCCCAACCAAAAGAGGAGTTAGCAGCATTAAAACAAATGAGATCACGCAGGCAGAAATTAGCCCATGATAAAAGCAGGGGGTTAAGGACAGCAGTAGGGAATACTGGCAGTGAGGAGCAAATAGGAAGAAGAGGAGACCACACAGAGAAACATGCATGCAAGGTACTACAGGGAGAACAGGCAGCCATGGAAGCCAAAAGAGCTTGCTTTTTTTTTTCCTTTAAAGAGGGAGTGATCAGATATGTCAAAAACTGCAGAGAGGTTTGGTAAGGACTAAGCACTGCCCATTGGTTTGGAAATGAGTAGGTAACTGGTGATTTTAATGAGAGAATTTGGTAGAGCAGTAGGGGAGGGACAGAAACCAGACTTTAGTTCATTGAGAAGTGAATTGAAATTAAGAATGTGGATGGGGCACCTGGGTGGCCCAGCCAGCTAGGTGTCCGACTTTGGCTCAGGTTATGATCTCACAGTTTATGAGTTTGAGCCCTGTGTTGGGCTCTGTGCTGACAGCTTGAAGCCTGGAGCCTCCCCCTCTCTCTGCCCCTCCCTCACTCACACTCACTCACTCTCTCTCTCTCAAAAATAAATAAACATTAAATTTAAAAAAATGTGGAGATAGCAAATGTAGAATACTCTTCTGAGAAAACTAGATGAGGAGAGGAAGAGACTGAACTATAGCTAGAGGGGACCAGCAGCCATAAAAAGGTTTGGATTTGCTTTCATTTCTTTTAAGAGAGGCTTCAGTTTTTAGACTTAGAGGAAGAAGACTGAGAGAAAAAGAGGATAAGGGAGAGAAGAATCATCTGCCATAGTAACATCCTGGAGGAAGCAGGAGGGGTAGGCCAAAGGCATAGCTAAAGTTGTTGGCCTTAAAGAGGAAGAGAAACCACTTCCTGAAATGGAAGAAGAAAGGAGAGATGGGTGTGGATGGAGATGAGATTGTAAGTGGTGGAGGATGAGAAGTTGGAGAGACCAATCCTGATGGCCTCAATTTTCTCAATGCTGTAGGAAACAAAGTTTTCTACCAAAAGGGAGGCAAGCAGGGTGGAGTAAAGAGCTTGAGGATGGTAGTGAAAAATCTGGAAAATTGTTTGAGAGGAGTGTGAGAGGGATTGGACCAAGGACAAGTGAGAGAACAGACAAGTGGGGCTGAAGAGATTGGAAATTGTAGGAGCAGTAATCTCCACGGTTGTGGGATTTCCCTCCAGCAGTGCTTAGCTGTTCAATTGTAGGAGCAGAGTTTGTTGTGCTGTCCCCCAGTTGGCATTTGGTTGGGTGGGGGTGGTAGAAGGATTAAGGTGCCAACAAAGGGAAGGTGATGCAGAGGGAGAGGTTTGCATGTTTGGCCATGGGGTCCTGCATGGTAGAGAAGGAAGGGAGACCAAGAAGGAACCATCAGACTGGTAGAATGTAAGGAACATGAGACTGAAGGGCTCTGTGAGGTGGAAGAGCAAGTGCTAGAAGGCTCAGGTGTGAAACAGCCTGGCATGCTCCAGAACTGTTCATAGTCCCCTTGGCTGGATCATGGGACAAGGGTGGAGGCCCGGAGAGAGAAGACTCCAAAGAGCTAAGCAAGGGTCAGGAGAGGAAGACTTCATGTGTCCTATTTAAGTTGGATATTACAAAAGAGGCAGAAGCAAGGCAAGCTTACAGAGGTGGTTTTACAAAATGAATTATGGGTAAAAATAGACTTTGGGAGTCCTCCTGGGTCTCTCCCTGAATTCTTGTACTCTCTTCTGATGATTTCTAAGGTTATTTTCTGATTCTAAAATCTGTAGTGCAAATCATCCCCTCCTTCACCCTATGTAAAATCTGGGTGGCAAGAAAGTTAATTCTTAACCCAAGAAGGGCCAGTCTGTTTAAAGAGCCCTGAGTTTGGAGTCTGGAACCCTGGGTCCTAGTCCCAGCTCTACCTTCAACCAGCTGTATGTATGTATTTCCATATTTCTGAGCTTCTTTTTCATTATCTATAATGAGAGAGCAATATTGCCTGTTCTGCTTATTTCCTAAGTTGTCATGAGGGTGAAATCAAGTGGTAGATGTCAATGTGCTCTGCAAAATTAAAAGTGTGTGGAGAACAGAATGGATGGTCATTAGTAGGGTCTGGCCAGGTGTGTTTTGTGTCCTCCCTTTACAAGCTTTTGATAGCAGGGCCTACCTCCTACTTCCTTCCCTCATTCCCAGTCCCTACATGCATGCCAGATCCCCCAGAAGTCAGGCCAGGGCTGGTGGGAGCCGAAGAAACAGACTCAGCAGCTCTGTCTGGGATGATGAGCTGAGAAATCAAAGGCTCTTTGCCAAGGAAAGGGTTTTCTTTGCTTTCTTCCTCTTCTCCAATAAATCTGTCTGACTCTGCCGTTCCATGACGAGGCTGATTGGCCTTGCCCTTGGGACATGCCAACTCAGCATGGGAGAGAGAGATGCTGCAAGATTTGATGCCTCCCTTTTCAATACATGTTTAATTCATTGGTGCAAAGACTTGGATAAGTAAAACACTAGCTCTCTCTGACTGGGTTTCCTGGAGAGAGGGATTCCAACAGCTTTACAAAGGAAATGTCAAACTGCTAAGAGTTCAGGTTTCAAGCAGCTTAATGCTTTATAATGTTTTGGAGTGAACATCTCATGGATTTTTAATTCTGGGTTAGTTAGAATTGAAAATAGCTGATCAGTTAGTCAATCTGATGAACGTGAGACAACCACAGTCAACTCCAGAGAAAGATGAATCCATTTTACTCATTGCTTTATACATTCTTCCCCACAAAACCTTTTAGCCAAATTACTAATCAATCATTCAATATGAATTAGGCACCAACTGTATGCTCAGCTCTGTGCAGGATACCATAAAGGTCATACCAAAAAAAGCAAACAGAAACAGAATACATATTCCATACTATTGTGGGTTGAATTGTACCCCTCCCCATTCATATGGGGAAGCCCTAACCCCTACTACCTCAAAATGCAACTGATAAGGGCTTTAAAGCATTAATGGGGGGGCGGGTCCCTGGGTGGCTCAGTCAGTTGAGCGTCTGACCCTTGATTTCAGCTCAGGTCATGATCCCAGGGTCATGGGATTGAGCACCGTATTGGGTTTTGCACTGAATGTGGAACTTTCTTGAGATTCTCCACCCCCCCCCCCCGCCTCTCTCCCTCACTTGCTCTCTAAATAAGTAAATAAATAAATAAATAAATAAATAAATAATAAAATGGTATTGTTGAGGTAGGCACTATCCAATATGACTGGTGTCTTTATAAGAAGAGTTTAGGACACAGACAGAGACACCAAGCCCATGCATGCACAAAGACCCATATGACCCTGTGAACACAGCCAGAAGGTGGCTGTTGTAAATCAAGGAGAGCAGCCATAGCAGAAACCAACCCTGATCTAGACTTGTGATCAATACCTTGGTCAACACCTTGATCTAGAACTGTGAGAAAATACATTTCTGTTGTTTATGCCACTCATTCTGTGATATTTTGTTATAGCAGCCATTGTTGACTAATACACATGCTGTTATGGAGCTTGTAGTAACATGAAAAAAACCCCACATGGAACTCTTTACTTATATCTATAATATCTAGGAGGGTGTGTAGATATAGCCTTTTCCCAGAAGGCCTTTTCTATCACCAATCACAATTAAACTATGCTCAAAGGATGGTGTATAAAAAAATTTCTTGACTTTTTCAAAATTTCAGGTCCTCTATGAGACCACAGATAGGGCATCTGGAAAGAGTATTTGGGATCTCTCCTCTCTGTAGTTTCTCTTCCTCTTCTCCTCCTCCACAGATCTCCAAGTCTTTTTCTAGCCTGCTTCTCGGAACCAGATTCCTAGCTCCACAGGATCTCACAAATACACTTTAGGTTCTATGGGTTACTTAAGGAGACCCCATGTCAGTAGCTCTCAGACTTCAGAACCATCAAGGGTATCAAATGGAAATGCAGATTCAAGGACCTCACCATTAATAATTACAGTTCAGTTGATTGAGCAAGACCTAGAAAACTACACTTCAAAATTTTTCACTGTGATATATGCATACAAAATAGTCTATATGATACATATGTGTGTGTGTATATATATATATTACTATATATTATATATTATAAACATATTAATGCTTTTTTATTTTAGAGAGAGAGCAAGAGAGCAAGTAGGGGAGGGGCAGAGAGACAGGGGTCAGAGGACCTGAAGCAGGCTCCACACTGACAACGGAGAACCCAATGTGGGGCTCGAACTCATGAACCGTGAGATCATGACCTGAGCCAAAGTTGGACGCTCAACAGACTGAGCCACCCAGGCACCCCAAAACATATGTATATTTTTAAAAATCATAATGAAATGAGTAACTATTAACCATTAAGTTTTAAAAATAAAACATTTCAGGGGTGCTGGTTGGCTCTGTCAGTAGAGCATGCAACTCTTGATCCCAGGGTTGTGAGTTTGATCTCCATGTTGGGTGTGGAGCCTACTTTAAAAAAATAAAATAGAGAGCCAAAGCATAAGAGACTTAAAAACTGAGAACAAACTGAGGGTTGATGGGGGGTGGGAGGGAGGGGAGGGTAGGTGATGGGCATTAAGAGGACATCTTTTGGGATGAGCACTGGGTGTTGTATGGAAACCAATCTGACAATAAATTTCATATATTAAAAAAAATAATAAAATAAAATAAAATAAAATAAAATAAAAACATTTCTCTGTGTGCCCCTCCCCAATTGCATTCCTCTCTCCCTGCAAGAGGCAAACATTTTACTGAATTTTATGCTAATTACTTCTTTTTCTTATTGTTTTCCACAAAGGATTATATTTTTGAATAAGAAATACCTGTTTATCTTGCTTGTTTGGGGACCTTATATAATAGCATCATACTATTTACATTTTGGAGCAACTTGCTTCTATCATCCAACATTGGTTTTGAGATTCATTCATATTGATGCATTTAGCTATGGTTTGTTTAGTCATTTTAACTGTTATGCAGTATTCCATTGTGTGAATACACCACAATTTATCAGTTCTCCTGTTCATGGTCATTCAGATTGTTTCCAGTTTTTGTTTATTTATGTTTTCATTTTGCTGTTATAAATAACAGTGCCGTAAACATTCTTACAAATGTCTCTTGGCTCACAGAAATCTTCATTTTCTAACCAGCTCTCCAGGTTGAGTCTGATGTAAATGGCCCAAGAAACACTGTCTTTGGTCCTTAGTGTTCTCCAGAGTGATACATGCACAACACAAACTTCTCTTGCTAGTATTGACTACATGTTGAAGCATGACTCCAATGCTCCATTTTGGAGAGGAAAAGAAGCCCTGAATCTTTACTTTTATTTTCAAAAAGCCTACTCTTAGTAAGAGGGTAAGATGCAAGGAAAGAAGGGGCAGAGTGGGAATAAACTTCCATATATTACATGTATTGCATTGAAGAAGACCATATGTAATAAATGTTCAACTAAGTGGTACAGATTATAAGTATATGGACACTTATATGTGGATATTCAAAGACAGCAATCAACTCTAGTCACATAAATAGGTGTCAACTTATTCATTCACTAATTACAAAATCAAGGTAGATTGAAATAGAAAAGGCTTCCTAAAGGAAGTGGGATAAGAATTGAGCTTTGAAAGATGGGCAAGCTGGAAATTGGGATGACAAGTGGAGAGGGTGTCTGTGATGGCTAGAGTTTGCTTAAGAGAGAGAAAGCCAAAGGGACTACAAAGCAAATCAGGAATGTAAACGGCCAGACCAGAGTGGGGTGGACTGTTAAAAATGGCAAACCTAGCCCAACAAAAGCATGACAAATCGAGTTCGGTTTTAAGAAAGTGCTGAGTCCCCAGGGAGAAATAAGGAAGAGGGCACAGCTTTGAAAATACAGAGTAGAGATAATGAGAATATCAGAATGAGGGTATTCTGTAGAAAATAAAGCATAAAGAAGTAATAATATAGTCAAGGATCCAGGAGAACAGGGCATAAGAAGGGAAATAAGAGGAACAGAAATTAGGAGAGAAATACTTCAGCTCTAGTATAGGGTTCCTCACAGATTTCAAAGTTTTCTCCTTCTAATAGATATGAAAGAGTCTTCATGATATCTTCTCTAGTCTACATATAGCCTTCAACTATCCATCTCCATTCTCAGCTGAAGACCTTACCTCCCACCTCACTGAGAAAAGATACTGAATTAAATGGGAATTCCCTTACCTTCCCACTACATCTTCCCACCTATCTCTCGCTTTCTGATATGTTAGATGAATTGTCTCCTGCTAAAGGCCATTCCTTCCACTTGTGCACTGGTTCCCATTTGAATCGGTTAGGATTAGGTTCATTGAGAGTAACAGGGGTCCAAAATAATAGTGGCTTAAGCAAGATAATTTATTTCTCTCACACATAAAAGACAGAGGTAGGTAGTTCAGACTCGATATAGTGACCCTGCTTCACAAAATCTTCAAAAACATAGGCTCTTCTCACCTATGTTTTGGGTGTGACCCTTGTCCTCAAGATCCAAAATGGTATCTTGAGTTTTGGCCATCACATCCAAATTCCATGAAGCTGGACAGAGGAAAGCACAAAAGATGGGATGTAGGGCATTGCCAGCTGTCCTTCAAAGGAGGCCCCCAAGAGCTGTCACATGATACTTCTGGTTACATCTTATTGACCAAAGATTGTTACATGGTCACATCTGGCAGCAAGAAAGGCTGGACAGTATTCTAGTAGATCATGAAGCTATCTATGAATTGGGAATTTTGTTATTGTGGAAGAAGAGGAGAAAGATGTTAGAGGATATCTAGAAGTCATTATCACACCATCACTTCTCTCTTTTTTAAGGAATTTTCCCCCTCTCTATTGAAAAATGCTTAACGGCATGCAAATGTGAGTTAACATTTACTATCCCCCAAATAAGCTCTTCCTTGATCCAACTATCCCTCCAGCTGCTTCTCCACATTTTTGTATCCATTAACAGCAAAATTCTGAAAAGAATTGTCTACATATGCAATCTTTTCTTCCTTGACTCTTATTTATTTTTCAGTCCACTCCAGTCTGGCTTCTGTACCCATCAATTCACCAGAACTGCTCTTGTCAAGATCCCCAAGATCTTTGTGTTGTCAAATTCAATGATCACATTTCTGTCCTAATTTTATTAGCCTTTTCATTATCATTTGACATAGATGACCACTCCCTACTTCTTTGAAACTTTTCCTTTTGGCTTTTTTAATACCATATTTTTATCAATCTTAACTTCTCAGTGTCTTCTACCTGAACTCTAAACATTGGAGTTACCCATACTTTGTCTTGAGCCCTTTCCCTTCCTCTCTCTCAAATCGTTCCTTAGGTGGTTTCATTAGTTCCCATGGCTCTAAATACCATCTTTATGCTGATGACTCCCAGTAAAGGTCCTTAAAAGACTCTAAACTTCAGATATATATCTGATGTATCACTCACCTACTGTGTTCTGTCCCATGATTTCCATCTTAGAAAATGACATTAACACATATCAGAAACCTGAAAGTCATTGTTGATTCCTCCTTCTTTCTCACTCCTCGAATTCAACCCATCAACAAATCTTGACCATTTTATATCTAATATGAATTTCTAATTAATCCACTTCTCCACTGCCACTAGTCCAAGGGAAACTCATTTCTTGCCCAAACTGTAAGGTAAGGTAATCTTTTAAAAATAGAAATTAAATAATGTTATTATCCTGTTAAAAAACCTTCTAATGGCTTCCCATCACACTTAAAATAAAATTCAAACTCTCCATAATATAGCTCCATGGTCTGGATGGCTCTTGGTCCATATTCATTTATCCTACCCTTCTCAACTTACTATGCTCCATCAATATTGGCCTTCTGTATTTGCATTATCTGTCAAGCTCTTTCTTTCATTTGTAGTTCACTCTTCCTGAAATGGTTTTCCACTGGGCTCTTCACATGTTTGACTCCTTTTCAACCTTCAAGTCTTGAATAAAACATTATTTCCTTATAGAGTTGTTCCCTGACTTCCTTATCTAAAGTAATTCTTTCCTGGGGCACCTGGCTGGCTCAGTCAGAGGAACATGCAATTCTTGATCTCAGGGTTGTGAGTTTGAGTACCACACTGGGTATAGAGATTACTTAAAAATAAAATCTTTAAAAAATAAGGTAATTCTTTCTGTTTTCTATCAGGTTTTCTTCAATGGTATTGTCACAATATGCAAACCTTATCTTACTTTTTTAAATGCTTATTTTTAAGAGAGAGAGAGACAGTGAGCATGAGCAGGGAAGGGCAGAGAGAGAGTGAGACAGAGAATCCCAAGCAGGCTCCACACCATCAGCACAGAGCCTGATGTGGGGCTCAAAGTCATGAACCGTGAGATCATGACCTGAGCTGAATTCAAGAGTCAGACGCTCAACTGAATGAACCACCCACGTGTCCCAAGTCTTGTCTTTCTTATTCACCATTGTGTCCCAGTACCTAGCATAGTTCCTGACATTGTGCCTATCACCAGGCTCAGTAGATACTCAACAACTATTTGTTGAAATGATGAGTTAATGAATAGGAATTGTCTGAATCCCCTCTTAGTGATTGAGAAGGGTGGAGGAAAGCACTGGGGAAGTAGTGAAGTTGGATGGGCCCAGCAAGACAGCCAGTCCAAGACTACAGCCAGAGTTGAGGTCCTGAACAGACAGCTAGAGGAAATGCTGTGCATACAACATTTGCGCTAAGACCTTGAGGAAGAATGGCACAACTAGATGGCAAAAGGAAGATTGTAAAAGAGGATAGAGCCAAGAGTAAGAGGCAAAGTGGAAACCCAATTGGAAAAGGAGTAATTGGGCTGAGAGGAAATGAGAAGGGCCCTAGACAATTGTCAAGAACATTATTGGAGAGGGGCGCTTGGGTGGTTCAGCCAGGTGAGTGTCTGACTCTTGATTTCAGCTCAGGTCATTGTCCCAGGGTCATGGGATCGAGCCCTGCATCAGGCTCTACACTGAGCATGGAGCCTGCTTGAGATTCTCTCTCTCTCTCTCTCTCTCTCTCTCTCTCTCTCCTCCTTTCTGCCTCTCTCCCCTGCTTGTACACTGTCTCTAAAATTAGAAAAAAAAACATTACTGGAGAAAGAGAAGTTGTTGCCTAATGATAAGCAAAAGGATTGACTAAGAGTTGAGAGTTCACATGAGGCTGAGGACCATGTCAATAATGTACAAGCTTGGGTGATCTTCAGCAGTCCTCAAGAGCAGAAAATGTAGATTACAGGACTGATTCCGGGTGGAGGCTTTTAGGGCAGGTGCAGCAAGGTCCAAGAGCAAGTATCAAAGGAGTAAGAGAGCTGGCAAAGTGAGGTCTTATAATCTAAGAATAGAAATTGGAGTTTAGAGTTTTGGAGATAGAGTAGTTGTGGGTGATGCTTAGGTCAACAGTGTGGCTAAGGCAGAGGCTGAAATGAAGCAGAGCTGAGATGAAGGAGTCAAGAAGCCAAAATCTGGGAATTCTGTATGGGGAGGGTACTCAGGCTAATGATGGGATTTGGGGTAGGGGAGAGTACTAGAATCTTCCATGGATCTAGAGTAGTAACCAGGATGTAGATAAATGGTAACAGTGAGGAGACCTAGAGGGTAAATGGTGTGAGGATCAAAGAAGGAAGGAATGTGGCACAAGAGTAAAAGAAGGGCACTAGGAAAAAGCTAGTGCAGTCTCTTGCTTTCAGGCTTTGGGAGAAAGAGCAATTCACATTGGAGAGGGCTTCAGGAGAAATGTTTTAGGTTGGATTGTCCCCAAATCAGACTCTGAGGTAAAGATTTCAGCATAATTAGTTTGTTTGGGAGGTGATCACAGGAAATACCTATAAAGGAGTGGGGGAGTGACATAGGGGAGGGAAGAAAGCCAATGAAAGGGCATGTTATCAAGCAAAGTACCACTGTGGATAAATACAGCTTAATCACACTGAGGAATTCTGGGAAGTGGTGTAGAACATGCATGCAGAGTCATTCCACCTGAAGAATAACTTACTCTTGTAAGTCACTGCTTCAGAGCTGTCCTAGGGAGGTTGTTCAAACTCTGGCACTTCTGGCTTCCTCTGTGTGCAGGCAAAGAAGGTTCTGGGGGCCAGAGAAAACCCTCCAGGCAAAGAGATGCAGGGGCTGCCAGTTGGAAGTCAGGTTGGCAGGGACAACAATGGTAAGGGCCCAGGGATGTGGGTGGAGCACCACCAGCAGTATCTGCTACCGGAAGCAGCGTGCCAGCAGAGAGCCAGGATTCAGTCAGGACAAAGAACGGGAGAGACTATTCTATAAAGCAGGGGAGAGTGAAGGGACTAATTTACTTTAGAATGGACATTAAAAAAATTGTATTCTTTCTTTACCTCATTGTGCAGATTCTTTTAACACCTAATAATGCTCAAACCATATTCAAATCCCCCCCCTCCACCGTTATTTCAGAAATGTCCTTTATAGCTAGGTTGTCCAAATCAGAATTCAGTCAGAAATCATGCATTCATCTTACAATGTCACTTAAATCTCACTTGAGAACATGCTCTTTATTTATTTTTTTCAATTTTTTAAAAACATTTATTTATTTTTGACAGAGAGAGACAGAGCATGAGCAGGGGAGGGGCAGAGAGAGAGGGAGACACAGAATCTGAAGCAGGCTCCAGGCTCCGAGCTTTCAGCACAGAGCCCAATGCAGGGCTCGAACTCACAGACCCCGAGATCATGACCTGAGCCGAAGTCGGTCACTCAACCGACTGAGACACCCAGGTACCCCGAGAATACGCTCTTTAAATTTCATGTTGTGTTTACATCTGGAAGAAATCAGGCCAGTTGTTCTGAAGAATGTCCCACTTGGGGGATTTGTATAAGTGCTCATTTGTGGTGTTATTTAGCCTGTTCCTCAATCTCCTAGATTTCCTGCAAACTGGACATTAGGTTTAAAGTCTTGAGGGGCGCCTGGGTAGCTCAGTCGGTTTAGCGTCCGACTTCAGCTCAGGTCATGATCTCACAGTCAGTCAGTTTGAGCCCCGCATCAGGCTCTGTGCTGACAGCTCAGAGTCTGGAGCCATCTTCCGATTCTGTGTCTCCCTCTCTCTCTGCCCCTCCCCTGCTCATGCTCTGTCTCTCTCTGTCTTAAAAATAAATAAAAACATTTAAAAAATTAAAAAAAAAGAAGTCTTGATCACAGGGGCACCTGGGTGGCTCAGTTGGTTGAATATCTGGCTTCGGCTCAGGTCATGATCTCACCGTTCATGAGTCTGAGCCCCACATCAGGCTCTGTGCTGACAGCTCAAAGCTTGGAACCTGCTTCGGATTCTGTGTCTTTCTCTCTCTCTCTACCAGCCCTCTGCTCTCTCTCTCTCAAAAATAAATAAATATTTAAAAAATTTAAAAAAATAAAGTATTGATCACATTTGAGTTAAATATCTTGAGCTAGACTACATCAGTGTGGCACTGTATCACATACTGTAGCACCACCGTCAGGAGACTCATGTCTACTTGCTCTTCTGGTAGTAATGCTAGGATTGACTACTGTGTCAGCATGATGGCAGCCAGGTGCATTGGATAGTTAAGTTTCCCTCTTGATGCCCAGAAAAGGGCCTGTGGGCTGTTTCCTTGGCACCATACCAATGTCCAGCTTCCCATCAACTATTCACATAGTAGTTTTTAATCCCACTTGACAAATCTTGCCTGGAACAATGAATTCATGTCAGCATTAAAAATGACTTTCTAATTCTATCACTCCATCTTTATTTACTAGCCAGCATTCTTCAGGAAATTAGAACTTTCCTTATTCAACCAGAGCAGCCTAGTGCAGTGGGTATGAGCATGCACTTTACAGCCACACTGTCTGGATTCAAATCCTGGTCCCACCAGTTGCTAGCTGTGTGACTAAGTCACTGAAACGCTCGGTACCTCAATTTCCTTATCTGTAAAACGTGATTGCTATGAAAATTAAATGAGGTAATATTAGTAAAGCAATAAGAATAAGGCCTGCTGTATGGTAAGTGGTACAGAAGTGCTAAATAAATAAAAAGTAAAACTATGGGTATTTAATTATATTGAAATATAGTTCCTGCTGGAAAGGCAGGATAAATGCTTAATTCTTTCCCTTTAATTACCAAGTCTCAAAGTAAGGATTTGGTTTAATAGCTTCCACAAGGGGTGACAAATAAGCAGAATGAACATTAAAGAGCTCAGGAAAAGATTTGGGAGGGAGAGCAGCTGGGAGAAGCGCCCAGAATGAGGGAATGCAGAGCAGTGCGGAGCTGGGAGAAGTAGAGGACTAGAAATAGCCCTCTCTACCTTTTTATCCATTCCCTGGAGCCCCAGTCAAAACCACACAGGGCTGGGGTAACTGATGGAAATAGGAAACAGAAGCTCCTGTTTAAAAGACAGGTGCTGTGGGGTGCCTGGATGGCTCAGTTGGTTAAGCATCCAACTCTTGGTTTTGGCTTGGGTCATGATCTCACGTTTGGTTCGTGAGTTTGAGCCCCACATCCAGCTGTGTGCTGACAGCACAGAGCCTGCTTGGGATTTCTCTCTCTGCCCCTTCCTGGCTTGCTCTCTCTCTCTCTCTCTCTCTTAAAAAATAAAAATAAATAAACTTTAAAAAAAAAAGACAGGTGCTTGGCTATTCACATATATCTGCAAAAGACAGCCATGCTTTCTCTTCATTTGCTGTTATGATAATACAATTGCATTGTTGTAATATATTATACATGTGATATGAAATAGAAATTTTTAATTCATAAAACAAAATTTGGAATAAAGCAACACAAAACTGGGGTGCCTGAGTGGCTCAGTCGGTTAAGCATCTGACTATGGCTCAGGTCATAATCTCACGGTTCATGGGTTCGAGCCCTGTCTCAGGCTCTGTGCTGAAAGCTCAGAGCCTGGAGCCTGCTTTGGATTCTGTGTCTCCCTCTCTCTCTGCCCCTCCCCTGCTCAAATTCTGTCTCTCTCTCTGTCAAAAATAAACATTAAAAAACATTTTAAACATTAAAAAAACACACATACTAAACTTATTCTAGCCCTATCATCTTGATTTGTTGAATGAAATAATGAGGCTTCATTCGGGGATCCACTTAAAAAATGTTCCTAGGCAGAGCTAACTTCTTGGGTATGGTACCTGGGCGGTATCACAGGACTCCACTGTTAGTAAAGCACAGGCCTGGTTTAATGTCCTGCTGTCACTGTTTTAAAATTCCTAATCATTTTTGAACAAAGGACCCCACATTTTCAATCTGCACTGAGCCCTGAAAATTATGTAGCCAATCCTCTTCCCGGGGCTTCTTTGGGCCCTTGACCCTGACCCCAGGCAAGCTGCCACCCTGCACCTGGCAGAACAGTGTAGGTAGATGACTCTTTGCATTTCTAAGCTCTCTCTTTTTTAACTCTTGGGCTGCTCTACGCTTTGCTTTTCTTACTGGCAGCCTTTTGATTTGGTTGCCTGCGTGGCTTGTTCAGTCTACATCCCCTCCCTTTTTCCTTCTTCAGAACCATTGATGAAATGCGGCTGTCTGTGGGCGGTGCTCCTTCCCCCACTCCCCGGAACACACTCTCACCAGAGCTGTGAGGATTGTCTGTCTTGTCCTCTTCCCCCTCAGTCTGAGTATTCTCTGTATTGCTTGTTGCTCATTACTAAAATAAGACAAATGGCCAAGAAAAGAAAAGAAACCACCCCAGCTCTCCCAGGCGAGCATTTTATTGATGTGTGGACCGGCTCAGCTCTGAGGCTCTGGGACAGTTGAATACAGGTGGGGGCTGGGAAGCAAAGCAAAAAAAGGAAACTCTGAAAAGGATAAGATTATCCAGTTCCCTTGTCTGTCTATCCATAGGGGTTGTCTCCAGCTTTATGCCACACAGATGAGGGGCTAATTGCTTTTTTAAGTTTACTTATTTATTTTGAGAGAAAGAGAGAGAAACAGAGAGAGAGAGAGTGAGCAAGGAGGGGCAGAGAGAATACCAAGAAGACTCTGCACTGCCAGGGCAGAGCTGGACTCGTGGCTCGAACCCACAAACTGTGAGATCACAATCTGAGCTGAAACCAAGAGTCAGATGCTCAACAGACTGAGCCATACAGGTGCCTTTATGAGGGGGTAATTCTTAAGGAGCTCCTAGGGAAAGCCACATCACAAGGTATTCTGAGCATTTTCAGTTCATTTCGTAGTGCCAAACACCTTTCCAGAAATGATCATTATCACTTTTTCAACACACTAAACTCTAATCTTCATCCTTTCTACATCTATTATATTTATATTATATTTAATATATTATATTAAATATATTTAATATATTATATTATATTATATATATTATATTTAATATGTGTGATTCCTTCTCTAATTCCCTGTTGTGTGTGTGTGTGTGTATATATATATATATATATATATATATATATTCTCCTATTCTGAGGAGGCTTTATGTTAAAGATTATGCCTTTTGCCCTTCCACCTTTGGTCCACTCTCTTTCCTTAATGTGAGAACAAAGAAATTTTCATTAGGGCTGGGATAATCCCCAACAGTGTATTTTTTTTTAAATACCTCAAAGGCTGAATAATCGGAGAAAAAGTCATAGTAGCAGTAGTAGTAATAATGAGTGCCCCTGGTGTGCAAGGCACCATCCATGCGTTGCTCATCCTAGTGAAAACCCCGTGATTTGGGTTTTATTGTCCCCATTTTACAGACAGGGAAACAGAGGCTTAATAGTCAAGGAAATTTGCCCAAAGTTATTCCATTTTATTTTTATTTTATTTTATTTTATGAGAGAGAGAGAGAGAGAGAGAGAGAGAGAGAGAGAGAGAATGAGCAGGGGAGGGGCAGAGATAAAGGGAGAGAGAGAGAGAATCCCAAGCAGGCTCCGCACTGTCAGCACAGAGCCCAACGCAGGGCTCAAACTCACGAACCGTGAGATCATGACCTGAGTCGAGGCCAAGAGTCAGACCCTTAACTGACTGAGCCACCCAGGCGTCCCAAAGTTGTTCCCTTTTAAATGACAAAACTGAGAAGCTAATGCCACTCTGCAGACACCAGTGCTTGGTCACCACCCTACCAAGCTCCTCCATTTGAAAGAGAAGACCATAGCATCCTCTTTTGTTTGAACAAGGCTCCATTAGCTTGGTAGCCACAGCTTTTCCACTCTTTATTTACATGCAAACACCAAATGCTGGGGTGCCCCCCACATGCACACCGTATTTTCTATGATGGTATATATTAGCTCTCACTAGGTGCTTGTTATGTAAGATGCTCCACATGACATCTCTGCTTTGCCCTCTTTCTTACATTCCCTGAAGTCTCTTAAAGATCTTTTTAATGTCCTCATCCCCTCATCCATCAATTTCTATTTTATGGCTTTAGCCCTCCTTTGCTATTTCTCTGTATGGCACTCTCCTGGCCTTCCCCTTGGGGTATTTGCCATTCCTTCTTTGTCATACCCTTTCCACAGGTCACCCTGTCCATATATATATCTTGCGTTCGGTGACATGGGCTCCTCCTATTAGTTTCTCAGTGTTGGCAGAAGGAATTTGAATCCTGCCCCCAAGTTGTCCTCTCCCCGGTATCTTACTTTGAAACACAAAAGCATTAAATTGTAAATGAATTCTGCATTGATCAAGGCTGGCTCCCATCTCCACTGCCTGGCTGTGACCTCTGAATGCTGAAACCAGGAGTTTGCTTCTGTGCTTGCACTATTCTTGTACAAGGCCAAGAAAAGGTCCTCATCAACGAAGCTGCACACCCTGTTGGCAGGAGTCCGGCAGGAAAGCTGGCAGCCAAATCTTGCTCATTTCCACCTTTCTTTTCTAATGATAATCTTAGCCTCTCTATTTTGCTTCTTTTTTAATTTTCCTACTCCTATTGCATCTTATTCTTCTCCCAAGTGTAGGCAGGGAATTCTTATCTCTCACATTTACAGGTTTTCCTCTCTTTTCTTCCTATTCTGCTCATTTGTCCCTTTGGTTTGACTCTCATGTCAGTCTATTTGGATTTTGCTTTCAACAGCCGTAGATAATTCAACAAGCATGTATTGAATGCCTACTATGTGCTAGCCACAACAAGGTCCCTTTATCTACCTCGGTTTCCAGTAACAAAACTTCCTCTAATTAGTAGTAGCTTGGATTTTTGCCAAGCCCTGGCAGCGGTGATAATGAGAAAAGAGAAAACAAAGATATTTGCTCTCCTTCAATTATTGGTAGTGTGATGTGCTCTGCATGAGTGTGGTTGGGACTCTCCTTGCTTCTCAGGAACCCCCTCTTTCCATCCCAACACTTTTCACCCCTTTGTCTGACATATATTTCTTCTCCAGACTTCTTTTTTTTTGAGGGAGAGAGAGATGGGGGGCAGGGCACAAGTGAGTGAGGGGCAGAGAGAGAGAGAGAGAGATAGAGAGAGGTGGGACTCACCTGATGCAGGGCTTGTGCTCACCGGAAGCAGAAGTGGAGCTGGAGCTCACTGGATGCAGGACTCCAGACCACAATCCATGAGATCATGACCTGAGCTGAAATCAGATGCTTAACTGACTGAGACACCCAGGCGCCCCACCTCCAGACTTCTTTTCATCTCCACTTAGATGTCTGACAGGCCTCTGAAATTTAACTGGTCACAAACTAAGCTCACGATTTCCCCAATCTTCATACCTGTGCCTTTCCCATTCTTCCTCATCCTAGTAAATGGCATCCTGATTCACCTAGCTGCTCAGGCCAAGACACTTGTTATCATCCTTGACACTCTCTCACACACCATGTCTAATCCGTCAGCAAATTCTATTAGGTTTAGCTGGTTTTGCCTTTAGAATCTATGCTGAATCCACCTACTTTTGACCCCCTCTGCTGCTGCCACCCTAGTTGACACCATCATCATCTCTCACTTGGACTAATGCAGTAGTCTTCTCTCTGGTCTTCCTGCTTCCACTCTCACCCCCTACAGTCCATCCTCCACACCATGGCCAGAAGGATGCTTGAAAAAAAGGTCAACTTGATGCTGTCGATCCCCAGATGAAAACACTCTAATGGCTTCTCATCAAATTAAGACAAAAATATAAAGTTCTTACCGCAATCTGCAAAGCCTTTTGCAGATTGGTCCCTGACTGGCTCTACAGTCTGGCCTAATTTCCTACCATTCATCTTTTAACTCATCTTACTTTACTGACCTCCTTCACTGTTTGCAAACACATCAAACACCTCCAGGCCTGGGTACTTTCTGCCCCCTTAGCTTAAAATACTTTTTTTTCCTAAATATCCACGTGGCTCACATCCTCACTTAATTTAGGACTATTCACTCCTCTGAAGGCCTTCCCAGCCCATACTGCCTAAAACAGTGCCATACTCCATGACTTCCTAGCTTATTAACCTGTTCTATTTTTCTTCATAGTACTGGTGAGATTATATTATATGCATAATTGTTTGTTATCTATTTCTCATCAGAATACAAGCTTCACGTGGGCAGAAATGTCTGTTTCATTCACTTCTATATTCTCAGCAACTAGGACAGTGTCTGGCACACAGTAAGAGCTCACTAAATATTTGTTAAATGAGGGAACAGTTATGTGGAAGGGGCCCAACTTGGCAGCCTAAATTGGATTCACTCTAAGATTCACATACATCTTGTGTCTGTCTGGAGGGTCCAGGAAGGAGGTTACTGGGGAACTATTTGTTTAAAAGCCCAAGAAGCTTCTCAGGAAAGGTCTCATCCCAATGTAAGAAAGATGTACATACAAGATTCCTCTTAGATCTCAGAGTAGAAGGGGAGGGAAGATTTTGAGTGCAACTCTCAGGTTGTGATTAATCTGGATATTTTAAAATAAGAATGAACAGAAATCTAACTCAAACCACCTTAACCAGAAAAAAAAGGATGTACTGGTTGATAAGACTAGGAAGGAAGGTCAGATGCTCAGAAGAACTAGGGTTGGGTACTCAATGTTGTCAGAACTCTCTGTATCTATATTTCATCTCTGTTTGTCTCTGCTTCTCTTTTCCCACTAGTCTCATCCTCTCGTGTTGTAGACTTATCTTCTCCATATTGGAAGAAACGTGGCTGCCAACAGCCACCATTTAGCAGAAAACTTCTATCTCCCAGAGTTTATGGATTTATTTTGAGGAACATTTCTGATTGGCCTTTTTTGATCATGTGTCCATAATTTGGTCCAATCAACATTGCTAGGAGAATGGATGTTCTGTGATTGGCCAGGTCTGGTTCACATACTTATCCCTCAGGGTCAGGAGTAGAGTTTAAGCCAGTTGAAGGGGAATGGGAAAGCTTGTAGGAGAGACAAAAAACCAAATCAGGACAACACAATAGCTACTAGAGGGCACTACCCTGGTTATCTTATTAAAGTTTTTTTTTTTTTTTTTTTTTTTTAGAGAGAGCAAGTGAGCGCGGAAGGGGCAGAGAGAGAGGGAGACAGAGAATCCCAAGCACTGACAGTGGAGAGCCTGATGCGGGGCTCAAACTCACAAACTGCGAGATCATGACCTGAGCTGAAATCAAAAGTTGGAAGAACGGACTGAGTCACCCAGGTGCCCCTACCTTGGTTATCTTCTGATCTAGCTCCCAGGACTCCTACCTGAGTTCTAAGTAGAGAGGGCTATGTAACAATAAGTACCAAATTAAACCACTGTCTCACTAAAATCTCTATGGGGCACTGAGTACACAGGCCACATCAGAAGCATTGGCTTTAGTAGTTTTGCTTGTGTAGGAAGCAGCTTTGTGACAGCAGCAGCAGCAGCCACCGCAGCCACCTCAATGCATCAATGCTTTTGTTATGGGCATCAGAAGCCTTGGCAGCAGATTATCACCCCAGGATGCTAGAGAGGGGATGGAGGAAATGGTAGTAGCCACTGGGGAGGTGAAAGGATTCTGTTAATTAACCTATGTGACAGACCTCTGGGAGGCTCACAGAAATAGTTGGGTTAGTGAAAGGCTTTGAAGAGGGGCAAATACAGTCAGGGACAGAGTCAGAGAAATTCCTTCCTTTTTGTGATGATATTGTAACTTGATTTTACTTCCAGCCTGTTTCCCAGGTCAGAAGGATGTCTATGGACCACATAAATGTAAGGAACAGGAGCAGTAGATCATCCTAGTGATGTCTTAGAGGCCCTGGAACTGGGTTGAAGCCACAAAAATCTGTGAAACTCCATCTTTTTCTGGGAAGGTTCAAAATAAGGCATAGGGTAGATAGGTCCCAGTTCTGGGATCCACTGGAACATCCTCGTTGAGCTATGGTGTGGACCACCTAGCTGTTCTAATTCAGAAGATACTTTTCCCACTCTGATTTTATCTCCAGCCTATTCCCTTCTTCTTGGCTTGAAGCCCAGCTACAGGCCAACACCAAAACTAGACCAGGATTCTCCTGACACTGCCTTCTTCCTGGATTGAACCTCTGCAGTTTAATTTTTCCCTATTTATTCAGACTCCAGACTTTGTGTCCTCCAGTTTGGCTTTATTCCCTGGATTCAGACCTTGGCTTCACCCTCATAACTCATGATAACTACCTCCCTGGTCACTCATTCTAGCTTCCCAATTCACCTGTTGCCCGAACCTGACTATGAGTCCCAACTTGCATTGTTTGGCAGCCACCCATGTCCTAGAATTGACAATGTCCTTCCACCTTACTCCTCTTATCACTTGCACTGCTTTCACTACCCACCCTTAGAATATAAAGATGCTGCTCACGTTGATACATAATGTCTTCATATTTCAGCAGCTTGTCTGGCTGAAGGAACCTTCATAACCTCCTCTGGCAATCCATTCAACTGTCTAATCATGCTGATAGTCAAAGTTCTTCCTTCTGTCATACCATTTAATAGAAGCCTGAATGCTGCTGAACAATAATAATTCTAAATGTCACCTACCTGGGAGAGATGAGAACAATGATCCTCAGGGTATGCACTATTTGGAATATGCCCAGAATGTAGAAACACCTGTTTGCGATGGAAACAGTGATCCCCTAAAAATATGTCATCGATAGGCCCAGGGAACTCTAATAGTCACTCCTAAAGCTTATTGGGATAAAATGGGGAGCCAATGGGATGACTCTGTGGCTCCTGGACAGTTGAGGTTCTTGAGGAAGAAATCCTCAAACTGGAGGTAGAAGATGGCACTCTTTTGTGACTGGATGGAAGCAGTGAGATTGCCTAACACAACTTGTAATGTTCAGTCCAGTGACTGGCAAAATAGATTCCCATTCACTCATTTTTTACTTCCCTCCATTTCAACTGTCACTGCCCTTGTCACTCTGCTCAAGTCCAGGCATCCAACTCATTCTGCCTGGACAACTGCAATAGCTCCCATCTGGTTTTCCTGCCATCACTCTTGCTCCTTTCTATTCTATCTTCCTCACAGCAGTAAGGAAAGATCACAGAGTGATCTTTCGAAAATGTAAATCAGATCCTGTCACTCTCCTTCAAAAGGTTCTCATTTTTCTTAGAATAAAGTCCAAACTTCTTCCCATGGCTTGTAAGATCAGGTCCCTGCCCATCTCTCAGACATCTTCTGGGCCTGTTCTCTCCCTTCCTCACTGTGCTCTGACACACTGAATCTATTTCATTTCCTCCTATGTGCTAAGCTCTTCCTTCTCTTGAGGGTCTTTACACATGTGGTTCCTTTTGCCCAGAATTCTCTTTCCCAGGCTTTTATCAAGGCTGGATCTTTCTCAGCTCTTAGTTCTGAGCTATGATGTAACCCTGCCCATGCTTGCAAAAGAAACTCTCTCCCCTACTGTTTATTTCCTTCTTTAGCATTTATCACAATTATGGTTGTTTGATGTGTCTATCTATTTATTCAAGTCTATCTTTCTCACTAGAATATAAGTTCCAAGAGGACATCATGTTGTCCCTAGCCTTAGCACAGCACCTGACACATAATAGGCATTCAATAAATATACATTGAATTCATGCTTTTAATAGTAAGTACTCAACACAAGAAATTTTAATGAATGAATGTGTAAAATGTGAAAGATATCCCATGCACATTAAAAATAAAATAGAAGAATATTACCAACAACTCTATGCCCACATTTTGATGACTTAAGATGAAATTGACCAGTTCCTTGAAAGACACAGCTACCAAAACCCATAAAAGGAAAAACAGATAATCTGAAAAGGTTTATATTGATTAAAGAGATTGAGTAAATAATTTATAACCTCCAAAGGGGAAACTATAGGCCCAGATGGTTTTAACATTAAATTCTACCAAACACTTAAGAAATAAATGGTATCAGTTCTCTACAATGTGTTTCAGAAAACAGAAGCTGGGGAAACCCTCTATAACTTGTTCTATGAGGTCAACATTACCCTAATATTAAATCCAAACAAAAACATCACAAGAAATGAAAACTACAGAGAAATATCTCTCATTAACATAACTGCAAAGATCTTCCTAATTTGATTTATACATTCAACTTGATCCCAATCAAAATCCCATAGAGTTGCTTTGTTGATATTGACAAAATGATTCTAAAATTTTGGCATAAGATACCAAATAACGAAGACAGTATGGAAGTAAAAGCAGAAGGGGAAGAAGTGGAAGATAGGGAAGTAGGGGAAGAAGAAGAAGAAGAAGAAGAAGAAGAAGAAGGAGGAGGAGGAGGGGACAGGGAGAAGAAGGGGTTGGGGGGAGTAGGGGGAGGAGGAGGAGGAAAAGGAGGGGACAGAGAAGAGGAAGAGGAGGAGGAGAGGAAGAGAAGGAGAGGAAGAGGAGGAGGAGAGGAAGAGAAGAAGGAGAAGAACAAAACAAAGACAGAAGACTGACACCATCCAACTTCAAGACTTACAGTAATCAAGGAAGTGTGGTATTGGCACAAGAATAGACATATATATCAATATAACAGAACAGAATGTTCAGAAATAGACCCACATAAATGTAGCCAACTGATCTTTGACAAATGATAAAGACAATTCAATGGAGAAAGAATTATCTTTTCAACAAACGATGCTGAACATCCACAAGCTGAAAAAAAAGGAAAGAAGATAAAAGTGAACCTAGACACTGACCTTATAATTTTCCCAAAAGTTAGCTCAAAATTGCTCTTAGATCTAAATGTAAAATTCAAAACTATGAAATTTATGGAAGATAACATAAAAGAAAATCTAGATGATCTTGGTAATGGCTTTTCATATACAACACCAGAAGCACGGTCCATGAAAGAAAAAAATAGTTAAGTTGGACTTTATTAAAAATACAAGCATCTTCTCTGTGAAACACACTGTTAAGAGAATGAAAAGACAAGCCACAGACTGGGAGAAAATATCTGCAAAAACACATCTTAGATGTAGGACTGATATCCAAATGTAAAAGAACTCTTAAAACTCAGCAATAAGAAAGCAACCCAATTAAAAAAAATGGGTGAAGGATCTGAAAATACACCTCACTAAAGGAGATATACATATGGCAAATGAGCATATAAAAAGAGGCTCTATATCATATGCCATTAGAGAATTTTACGTTAAAACAACAATGAAATACCACTCACTACATAACTACTGGAATGGCTGGAAATCCAAAACATTAACAAGGATCTAAGCTGACAATGAGGATGGGGAGCAACAGGAACTCTCACTCATTGTTGGTGGAAAGGCAAAATGGTGCAGCCACTTTGGAAGAGAGTTGGCAGTCTCTCACAAAGTTAAACATAGTCTTACCGTGCAATCTAACAACTTTTCAAACTTATGTCTGTACAAAAAAAAAAAAAAACAAAACCCTACACACAATGTTCTTTGCAACTTTATTCATAATTGCCAACACTTGAAGCAACTAAGATATTTTCAATAGGTAAATAGATAAACAAACTGGGATACATCCAGACAATAGAATCTTATTCTGCAATGAAAAGAAATAAGCACTCCAACCATGAAAAGACATGGATATCGCTGAAATGCATATTGCTAAGTGAAAGAAGCCAGGGTGAAAAGGCTACATTGCTGCATAATTCACAATTCCAATTATATCACACTCTAGAAAAGGCAAAACTATAGAGATAGATTAGTGGTTGCCAGGGGAGGCACGAATAGGTGGAGCACAGGGGAATTTTAGGACAGTGAAACTATTCTGTATGACACCATATAGGTGAATACATGTCATTATACATTTGTCAAAATGCATACAACTGTACAATACAAAGAGTGAACCTTGATATAAACTATGGGCTTTACTAATAATGTATCATTATCGGTTCATCAAATTGTAACTAATGTGCCACACTAATCCAAGGTGTTAATAATAGAGGCAACCATGTTCACAGGGAGAAGGGGTATAAGGGAACATTTTGCTTTCTGCTCAATTTTACCATAAACCTAAAATTGATCTAAAAAGTATCCTATTAATTTTAAAAAGTGGAGGGAATATGTGAGAAAAGGTTCTGGAAGGTGCAAGGAGGCAAGCTCCTGGCATTGCATGAGAAATAAAGGTTGATGGTTGAAGGACCAGTTAGGTTCTGAAAGAGCTGCTAGAAGCCTTCTCCCACTAAAACCTGCAGCACATGCTGGACTCCACCACTGGTCTTAACCCCACTTGGCCTTCAGGCTTTACACAGAAGTTAAATCCCACTAAGGCAATCTCAAACGGGCACAGGGACCCCCTCTTCCCCTCATAACCTATCCTTTTCCCCCACTAAAGTCCCACTAAACTGTTATCTGACAGTTTGATTCAGTCTACTGAAGGAATTTCCTCTATAATCATCCCATTTATATAGCCCTCCCAAATGGAAAGGAAGGAGGGAGAGAGGGAGGGAGGGAGGGAGGAAAGAGAAAGAAAGAAAAAAAAACTAATGAAAAACTAGAGGGACGCTTGGGTGCCTCAGTCAGTTGAGCATCCAACTCTTGATTTTGGCTCAGGTCATGATCTCACCGTTTGGTTCATGGGATCCAGACCCACATTGGGCTCCCTGCCAATAGCACAGAGCCTGCCTGGGATTCACTCTCTCCCTCTCTCCCTCTCTCCCTCTCTCCCTCTGTTCCTCTGTGCCACCCTCACTCACACACATGCAAGTCCTCTCTCTCTCTCAAAATAAATAAATAAACATTTGAAAGAAACAGAAAAAAATAGAATTCATTTTACAGCTGCCTTTGATGGAGTACATCCATTCCATTAAAGTGTGGGATATTTTCATGTCTCTTCATTCATATACCTTTCTGTCTCACTGGAGAAAGATATGACAAGCACATTCATACTGCAGTTTGTGCAACTGGTTATGTAGTCTCCCCATCAGAGCTATTTGTAACTACCTAGGGATGTTTAGAGTCACAGGTTAGGGAGCAATTAGACTCGTGGGAGAATTCCAGGCACTAGTGAGTGGTGGAGACAGTGGAGACATTTTCCCCCAGGCTTCTTGGTCAACTTCATCTCTTGGGTCACAGGAAATTGATGGACATTAGAAAGAGGAGCCCAGACAGGCTCAATCTCAAGAGTTTCTGTTGTTAAGCTTAATTGGTCCTAATTCTGACAGGTGGTTTAGGAGGGAGACAAGTGGCATAGGCCAGATAGGAGAGGATGAGACCTAGTTCTGGTCTCACAGGCCTCAGAGAGTTGCAAGGGGAGGAGGCTGACTGCTTTTGGCTGCCGAGGCCCCCCCAGAATTGAGGAGATGACAGGAATTGCAAAGACAGAAGCCTCTCCTAGGAGAAAGGCAGCTGAATGAGCTGTTTATTCAACAGGCACTAAAAATGAAGTTTGGCACCTCATCTGAGAACTTCCAGCAGTGTGAAGGAAGCTGATTCATTTTTTTCAAAT
Organism: Panthera uncia; assembly: GCF_023721935.1. Taxonomy (NCBI): domain Eukaryota; kingdom Metazoa; phylum Chordata; class Mammalia; order Carnivora; family Felidae; genus Panthera; species Panthera uncia. Next base: position 83,676,742 of record NC_064817.1, read on the forward strand.
AAAACTTAATCATTGTACTGTTTATTTAATAGTGAAATAATAGCATCTTATGTTTATGAACTGTCTTGTAGCCTGAGGGAGGCCACACCAGTTTACACACTTCACAATCTGAGAGAAGCTAGATGCTGTCTTCAGAAATGCCATCACCCCCGGGAGGGGGGTTCTGGGAACAAGGGTGGGGAACGATTGGCTCAGTCAGTTGCAGTGGCTTTGCAACAACAGATGCTTCCTGGATTAGCTTCCCAGTCTCTTCAGCCCAGGACTCTTGTCCCTCCTGGGCAGGGACACGTTGAGCATTTTGTTTCATGAGTGACACTGAGCCAAGGAATCCAGTGGGAGTGGAACCCTAACCCAGGGTCTGCTTGCCAAGCCAAGTACCCTGTGAGGGTCTGCATCTGCCTAGGGGAAGGGATACACTTTTTCTCATTCACAGAAAGAAGTGTTTCTAATTCTGATTAATGCAACATGTGATTCCAAAAAATTAGCTGTGGCCCTGATGAAGGGGGTCACTAAAGCGTGTGTTGTGAGAACCAGGTTGCCTTTGATAGCTTGACTCCTGTGACAGGACAGTGTGGTGTCAGTGAAGCAGAGAGCGCTCTGATGTGAAATAGCTGTGCAACCCCCGTAGTCTACTCATTGGTATCTCCAGGCCTCCATTTCCTCCTCTGGAAAGGGGGGAGTCACAGTAACTGATTTCACTGAAATATACAACTCCAGGGTCACCATCCACATTGTTTCTGAAAGAACCTTAGGCTCTAAACAGACTCTGTAGTCCCGTCTAGATGGTGGTAGGGCTAACCATTCCCCTGTTAGTTGTTTTGTTTTGTTTTGTTTGAGAGAGACAGAGCACGTGAACAGGAGAGGGGCAGAGAGAGAGGGAGAGAGAGAGAGAATCTCAAGCAGGCTCTGCCTTGCCAGCGCAGGGCCCAAAGTGGGGCTTGGACCCACAAAATGTGAGATCGTGACCTGAGCCGAAGTCACAAGCTGGATGGATGCTCAACCAACTGAGCCACCCAGGCACCCCTTCCATGTTAGTTGTTTAAGCCAAATACTGCCCCCTCCTTCACGTTCTCTCACATTTGGAGGCCAGTGTGCCCTGCTCCCCACTTTCTCTGCACATAGTACTCATTCCTTCTTCCCCCCTCCTCACAGTATACCCTGTTGTGCTCTTCATAAACTTGTAATATTTTCTCATGTGTTTAGGCTCCTTATTAGACCATGATCTCTCCTAGAGCATTATAAGCTCTTTTTCTTATCCATCTTTGCATATTTCCCTCTGCCCAACCCCTACGCCCCCACACAATCTATCTGGCTCCTCTGGCTAATTAGAGGCTTTTAAGTCTGTTTGGTCCCCGCTTTCCCTCTCTAAAAACTAAACTATGAAGAAAAAGACTGGGGGTTGAGGGCGGGGGTTACCTGGGAGACCAGTAGGAATTCACCATTTCCCATCTAGTCTCCTCTTGGCTCCAGGAGGCCCCTTCTCATGCCTACTCACTGCAGAGGTTGGGGGAGGGCTCTGGAAGGGGAGAGATTAGCTGATCTCCAAAGTCTCTTCTGTTTTCAGCTTCCTATGAAAACATCCTAGTTGCCCTTAGTAACCAGCTATGCATAAATTTATGAATGCATCTAACCCTTTTAAAAAGGTATTTATACATACTTTCCGCTTACACTAACTCTTGAGGATAATGAATTTAATACATTTGTTTTGTGTTGCATAAAATCACATTAATTTGTGTTTTTCTAAATGTACTTCTTTCAAAGCCTCAAGTGGGCTCTGATAGAGTCTCCACATCTGCATTTACCATCTCTGTAAAAGGCTAGGGCCTCCCCTAGCTCTGCTGTGTCAACCTGTGTACTGACTTCAGAAGCAGGCATTCTTTGTGCAAGGGTTGGAATGGGTCTCTCCTGAACAAGCCCAGTATTTGGTGGCCTGCCTTGACCACAGTGGTAGGTGGCCACCTGGATTTTTTTTAAAAAGTCTTAGGATGCCTGGGTGGCTCAGTCTGTTAAGCGTCCGACTTGGGCTCAGGCCATGATGTTGAGGTCTGTGACTTCGAGCCCCGCGGCAGGCTCTGTGCTCAGAGCCTGGAGTGTGCTACAGATTCTGTGTCCCCCTCTCTCTCTGCCCCTTCCCTGCTCACACTCTATCTCTCTCTCTCTCTCAAAAATAAATAAACATTAAACAAATTAAAAAAAAAATTCTCTCACAGAGCTCTTTGCACACCCCAAACAAGCTAGACAACCCTAGTGAATCCTGGATGTGTCTTTGGTCTCATTCCAAGAGCTCCCAGTGCTTGAGGAGATGGTGTTTTTCCTGGGATCCTTGAGAAGCATGGGGCCTGGGGGATGACCACAAGAGCAGCTACCATCCAGAAAATATTCCAGTAGAATATGTGCCATTGGCAAAGCTGCTACAAAGAAAAGACAATGCTCTGAAGAATAGAGAACCAGGCTGATGTACAAAGGACTTGCACCTAGTGCTGAACAACACAGTTGGATTCCTAGGTGGAGATTGCTTCAGTTTTTCCATCTGTCTTATGGGAAACAATGAGGATGGATGACACAGGAAAAACACATAGCTAGTTATAATCTCAACCCTCCCCCCCCTTTTTAAAGAGTTTCCTGGATTTTAAAAAATCTTTGTTTATTTTAGAGAGAGAGAGAGAGCACACGTACGTGAGTGAGGGAGGGGCAGAGAGAGGGGGACAGAGGATCCGAAGCTGGCTCTGTGCTGATAGCAGAGCCACCCATCTCATGTGGGGCTCGAATTCATGAACCATTAGATCATGACCTGAGCCAAAGTCGGACATTTAACTGAGCCACCCAGGCACTCCCCAACCCCCTTTTAAAGAGAGTGGCTACTGGTACATGGAAGAAAGTTTCTTAAATCTGTTGAGGCCTTGATGGATTGACCTGCTGGATGCTCTGTCTAATACAGGGAGAAGAAATTGCATGTAACCATACAGTCTGTCTAGGAGGGAGGAGGCTAACAGGAACAGAGAAGGGAGGAGAAGGAGAAGAATGCAGGGGAGCAGGCAGAAAGCTCCATGCTGTGACCCTTTCTCTGGGACCCTCCCCCAAAATCATTAAAGTCTACCCAGATTTGCTGAATGCCACTGGAGATGAGCAGATAGCTTTTGGAAATCAAAGGAAAGACTGAGGTTGTGCCTGGTGTCCCAAAGGAAACAAAAACAGCATATGGAGATGCAGAAGCCAGAAGCAGAGTGGAGAGAAGAAAATTAGCTATCCAGAATGGCTGACTCCCCTTCCACCACGTTGAGCTGTTCCTTGAGGCCTGCAGTGTCCTTTCCTGCCCAGAGACTCTGATTAGACTTTTCTACTTGGCCAGATTCCCCACCCTGAAGTCTCTGGGAAGAGAGCTTGGGCCCCATTTCCTTTCCTTCCAGAAGACCCTTGCCCCCCAACCCACACTCCTTGGAATCATGTTGAAGGACGGGGTGGGTGGCTGAAGAGGCATCAGGCAAAAGATCCTATAATATCCTTTCTCTGGCACTAAGGCCCACAGTGGACTTAAATGACTTAACTAAGTGAAGCCACTCAAGGGATTTTTGGGGGGGCCATAATAGAATTAAATGAAATCAAAATAAATGAAAGTCTGTGAGCTGAAGTGACATACAGATTTGGCTCCAGTAATTTTTAAATTGCCACCTCACAAGCCCTTGAACATCTCAAAGGAACCCACACAGCTTTCCAATTTTAAGGTACCTCTCCCTTGGATCCATTCCTTTCATCTGTAGATTTGGTTAGTGCTGGGGGGGGAGGGTGGATGGATCAATATTTATGAGGAGGAGACCCCCATTCCACTCCCTGAAACAAACAACCCCCTGAGCAGCAGCCAGAATCTGATGCTGCACTGAGTTTAAGATCTGGGCCTACTGGTCCTGCTGGCCTCTCTTTTCTTGGGGGCTGTGAATCAGGGTGCACTGGATGCATTTCTTCATGCAAGGCTGAGACGTTAAAATTCTGTGGTGCAGCCATTCCTGTTATGGGAATTAAGGGGAAGGGCAGTGTCGAGCAGGAAGGACACAGAAGCCTCAGCAGCCTTCTCTGTTCTGTCTCCCACTGCCCATCTGCCTCTCCTCTACGTCCACAGGTTTTCCCTAGAATCCTAAACTGAGATGGATGCTACCACCCCCACACCTGGCCTCTGACAACCTAGTGTTTCCCTATCTAGGCTGGCCAGTTGTGGACAAATCCCTCAGCTCTACAGAGATAAGGTTGGAATTAGAAATCAAATGCAAACACATAGAAATGGAGGGGTTGACAGCACAGGCATCTTCAGCTAAAGCCACAGAAATCTATTCAGAGCTTATAGGCCACCTGGCCCCAGTTCCTTTTCCTCACTAAAACCTTACTTTGCACGAAGGGTGAATGCTAGGCCAAGCCACTCAGACTTCCAGCCCCAAAGACTTTTGAGTTTGTGCAGCAGTTTGTTCACCCAGGAAAGGAGAGGAGGCTGACACAGAAAACAAGTAAGGACACAAACATACAGAGATAGAGATAGAGATGATAGAGATAGAGATAGAGATAGAGATAGAGATAGAGATAGAGATGATAGAGATATCGATATGGATAGAGATATAAATATAAATATATGAATATGGATATAGATATATGGATATGGATATATGGATATAGATATAGATATGGATATGGATATATCAATATGGATATGGATATAGACATGGATATGGATATGGATATAGATATAGATATATGGATGCAGACATAGATATATGGACATAGATATAGCTATAGATATATGGATATAGATATAGATATATGGATATGAATATGGATATAGACATAAACATAGACATAGATATAGATATCGATATATATATATATATATATATATATACATATATGTAGACAGATAGAGATATGGATATAGATATGGATACAGATATAGATGATCCCTAAGCAAAAATGTCAACAATTACCATAAATGAACCATAGTACTTTGTGATCTTAAGGCCATCAGCTGAACTGAGAAATATTCTTCATTCTGACAGTTAAGGGCCCAGTTGACTCAATTGGTTTGACTTTTTCCCCTATCCTGTGGCCCATCTAATTTGCCCTTGGACTGGCTGATGGATGGGCATCATCAAAGCTCCTTGGCCAATTTTTAGTTTTGAGCTTTACTTGTATGGCAGAAGGTTTAAACTGTTTAGAGAGGGTTTGTGTTTTGGCTTTTGAAACAGCCACACTCCTCTTCTCTGAGAATTATGGGTTGTTTCAGAACTGGGAACTTCAAAGAAAGCTCTTATTGGATCTGGACTTGAGCCACTCCTGGAACTGTTTCATCTGGTCCATCACTCTGCTTGTTTCTACCTACACAGACAGGAACCATCTCCTGGAACTGAAATTTATAAGCCCCTTGCCCATCATCCAACATGCTAACTTCTATCTTCTGGAAGCTGATGTCTACTGATAATTGCAATATTGAGATACAGACAAGAAGCATCAATGCTATTGACCCACTGAAAATAGCCAGTCCAGAGCTCTGGGCTATTAAGAACCTAAAGAAACTATTGACTGTAAGCTGCCTACACCAAGGAAACCCAGCATATAGCCAAGAGTCAAAAATGACCATGCAGAGCCGAGAGCTGGCACCACATTTTAGTATGTAAACAACCCATGATCACTGAGGAAGAGGGAAACAATAGTAAGCCTTTTCAGTGTATCTCCTGGGAAGCTAGCAAACAGATGTGTCTCTGAAATTTGTCTTCAGTCCCTCATGGGAATTGGGCAATGGTATCAGTGACCAGCAGGGGAGACAGTGTCACATTATGCATAGAAGCTTGTGCTTGCTATAAGGCTGCCTGGGTTCAAAACTCCCTTGAAACACTTACCAAGATTTATTTTGGAAGTTAAGGGAGTAAGGTTGTGTCTCTCTTGCTTACTTAACTTACTAAAATTCTTTGAGTCTGCATTTTCTTATTCATAAAATGGACATAGTAATGGTACCTACTGTGTAATTTAAACAAGAAAATTCATATAAATGTTTAGCATAGTTCCTGGCACACTGTGAGAGTAAAATAGACATTAGTTGTTATTGTTTATGGGATTCAGGGAAGTCATGAATCCACAGCAGATTTTGGCCCCTGCTTCTAATTCCAAAGATGAATCTTTAGGTCTCCAGAATCCTAATATAGATTGATATCTCTTGCCATGAAACTACAGAATATAGTTTATAGAATACAGAATATAGAATATAAATTGATATCTCTTGCCATGAAACTTATTTTTGAGAGAGAGAGAGAGAGAGTGTGAGCAAGGGAGGGGCAGAGAGAGAGAGGGAGACACAGAATCTGAAGCAGGCTCCAGGCTCTGAGCTGTAAGCACAGAGTTCGATGTGGGGCTCAAACTCACAAATCACGAGATCATGACCTGTGCCAAGGTCAGACATTTAACCAACTGAGCCACCCAGGTGCCCCGACCCATGCAATTATGGAGGCTGGGAAGTCCCAAAATGTATAGTGGGGAAGCTAGATACCCTGAAGAGCTAATGGTGTAGTTCCAAGTCTGAGTCTAAAGACCTAAGAACCAAGATTGCTGATGGTGTGAGTTCCAGTTTGAAACACAACAGGATCAAGACCCAAGAAAACTCAATGTTTCAGTTTGAGTCCAAAGACAGGAAAAGATGGATGTCCTGGCTCAAGAGTCAAGCAGTAGGAGTTCCCTCTTACTCAGCTTTTTTGTTCTATCCAGGCTTTCAACTGATTGGATGAAGCCCACCCACATTAGGGAGAGCAATCTGCTTTACTCAGACTACCAGTTCAAATGTTTATCTCATCCAGAAACACCTCCACAGATGCACCCAGAATAATGTTTGGCCAAATGTCTGGGCACTCTGCGGCCCAGTCATAAAATTAACCATCACAGGGGAGAAATGTTAAGTTCTCATGAGCCAGAGTGTGGTCTACAGACCAGCAGCACTGCCACTCCTATGAAGTCTGCTAGAAGTGCAGAATCTCAGACCCCATTACAGAACTGCTGAATCATAATCTACATTTTAATTATTTTAAAGTTTTTTTTATTGCTTACTGAGAGAGAGAGAGAGGGAGAGAAAGCTGGGGAGGGGCAGAGACAGGGAGATAGAGAATCCCAAGCAGGCTCCACACTGCCAGCATGGAGCCCGATGTGGGGCTAGAACTCATGAACTGTGAGATCATGACCTGAGCCGAAGTTGGACATTTAATCGACTGAGCCACCCAGGCGCCCCCAGAATCTGCATTTAAACATCTTCAGGTGACTCATATGCACATTAAAACTTGAGAAATGCTGGGCTAAAACACTGAAAGCTGTGGTTCTCAAAATGTGGTCTTTGAAGAATGAATAGCATTGGCATCACCTATGAGCTTTTCATAAATGTAGCTTCATGGGCCCTGTCTCAATGTAACTGAGTAAGAATCTATGGGAATGAGGCCTAGGGAACTGACTTTTAACAAACAAATTAAAGCTTGAGAACCACTGAGTTACAAGTAGGTACCCTTCTTTATAAGGGTCAAATGATGGGGTGCCTGGATGGCTTGGTTGGTTGAGCATCCAATTCTTGATTTTGACTCAGGTCATGATCCCAGGGTTGTGGGATCGAGCCCTGCATTGGGCTTCACACTAAGTGTGGACCTGCTTGGGATTCTCTCTCTCCCTCTGCCCCTCTACCTCGCTCATGCTCTCTCTCTCTAAAATAAAAAATAAAATAAAATATTAAAAAAAAAAGTCAAATGACCTGGGGCCTAAACAACAAGAAATTGTTTCAGACCAATGACTTGATTCTTTTAAGCCAACAGATTTGATTCTCCCATTTTTTTTCCCCTCGCTGAGCTCTTTCATGCTTTTGACCTTGTTGCTACTAATTTGCCAGGGGCGGTGGGGGAGGGGGATACTGCCATGAGGTCTTGCTGGATATCCCAGATGGTCCAATTTCCCATCAGACTCTAAGCTCTGCAGCCACCATTCCCACCTCCCAGAAATGATCAGTCTCTACAAGGGATTTCCATCCTTGCCATGGAGGATATTGGAGTCAGTGCTAGAAGGAAAAAAGCATTTGGTGTAGGAGCTGAGATGGATGGGAGAAGATTCCAAGAAGATTCAGAGAAGATCCTCTAATCACACAACTCAAGATAAATGATGCCCCCCCAAACACACACACACACACACACACACACACACACACCGGTTATCTGTCCTCTGAATAAAACTGGATGGGTTGATTGTGACCCCAGCCCCTCCCACACATATGCAGGTGTAATTTTATTAGCAGAGTTCATCCTGTCTCCTGCCTCTTTGGAGAAAGAGAGACCAATTTGAGTGACCTAGCAATGCCTGGATCTGGGATTACCCTTTTATTGGCTCATAACAGATACAAGAGTTGGCAAGACTGAGAATTTTTCAGGGACTTTATAAGTACATCAAATATTGATGTTCTGTGGGGAGATGCTTAGAAATTACTGATATATTTTTGATGACCGGTGTATGTAAATGTGTGTGGGGGTATTTACATGTGTATATTTCTTTAAAAATATTCATAATTTGCGCTGTGAGTTTGTTTTTCCTGTTATGTACTCTCTCTTTAGGCCGTGGGAATTGCCTTGGGAATTGCGAGACTTGAATAGCAATCTTAAAGCCCATGGGGGTCATTGAATAAGTGGAAGGGGGAAAACGAAGGTGGTGGGTCCCCAAAGTTTGTAACAGATGTACTAGTTTACCGTGGGGAGATCTCAGGGGCCCCAGGAAACTGGCTAATCCCTTTGCCTATAGGTTTTGATACCTACTAAAATTTAAATACCCCTGGGGCTTTATTCTAGTTATCAATCACTCATATCTCAGAATGAATATATAAATCCATTATTCAACAAATATTTTTTCATCTTTCTGCCAGGCACAAGGTTGCAGAAGTTATAAGTTTCATATGGAGAAGGATTAAGAGAGAATCCTAAAGAGGAGCTAGATAAGGAAAAAGGAGACTCCTTCTTGCTTGGAAATCTCATGTATTCATTCATTCAACAAATACTTTTTGAGTACCTACTATGTGTGAGACACTGGACCCTAGGCACTAGGGATAGAGCAATGAATATGAACAAAACAGACAAAAATCCCTGCCTTCACAAATCTTCCATGATAATGGAGAGAGACCATAAAGTAGTAAGGAAAATACATAGCATATTAAAATTTTTTTATGTTTGTTTTAGTTTTGAGAGAGCGGGGAAGGGGCAGAGAGAGAGAGGGAGACACAGAATCCGAAGCAGTCTCCAGGCTCTGAGCTGTCAGCACAGAGCCCGACACAGGGCTCAAACTCACCAATGGTGGATCATGACCTGAGCTGAAGTCGGATGCTTAACTGACTGGGCCACCCAGGTGCCCCTATAGCATATTAGATTGTTATAAACACTATGGAAAAAAATACAGCAGGATATGGGGGTAAAGATGTCAGAGGTTGTAATTTTAAGTGGGGAAGGGGCAGAGGAGACCTCACTAATGATGTGGCAGTTGAGCTGAGTTTTTTTTTAAGTTTATTTTTTTTGAAAGAGATAGATTGATTGATATAGAGAAAGAGAGAGAGAGAAGGGGCAGAGAAAGAAGGGGAGAGAGAGAATTCCAGGCAGGCTCCACGTGGCCAGCACAGAGTCCAATGTTGGGCTCGAACCCATGAGCCACAAGATCATGACCTGAGCCGAAACCAAGATTCAGACACTTAACCGGCTGAGCCACCCAGGCGTCCCTGAGCTGAGATTTAAAGACAGTGAGGGAGTGAGCCATGTGAATAACTTCAAAGGCAGAAGGAAACAGTGAGGGCAAAGGTTCTGAGGTGGGCCTCTGGCTGGCAGGTCTCCAGAACAGCACAGAAGCCAATGAGTGTGACTGGAAGTCAGGCAAAAATGAAGCAAGAGGTCAGGTCATGAGGACCTTGCAGGTCACTAGAAGAACTTTGACTTTTACTCAGAGTGAGGTGGGGAGCTGTTGCAGCATGGTGAACAGTGATAGAATCTGAATTTATTAGATTTTTTTAAAGTTGTATATGTACATGGTAAAGGAAATCAAACAGTATATAGAAGTAATGAAAAACAAAACTTTCCTTCTATCTTCCCATCTACCAAACCATTTCTTCAAAGGTAAACACTATTTTCAGTATCTTGAATAACCTTGAGAGAGAGAGAGAGAGAAAGAGAGAGAGGTGTGGAGGGAGAGAGGGAGGCATATTTCCTTTTTTTTACTTACACGCATGGAAAAATACATGTTATACAGTTATGGCTTAGATATTTATCCATATTGGTCCATATAGGTGTATCTCATCTTGTTCTTTTTAATGGCTGCATAGCACTACACTGTATGTCATAATTTATGAAACCAATTCCTAGTTAATTGATGGATATTTAGGTTGTTTCCAGGATAGGTTTTTTGTTTTGTTTTGTTTTCATTTTTCTTGGGGGGAGTGTTATTATAAAAATACTGTAATGAATCTATTAATGAATGCACCTTCGAGCACTAGAATAATAACAACTAACATTTATTGAGTGCTTACTATGCACTAGGTACTGTGCTAAGTACTTTAGGTGCCTTTTCTCATTTTATCCTTATGACTCTATGGACTAAATACTTGCTATATATTGAATGTTTTTGTCTCCCATTCATATGCCCTCAAAACCTAGTGCCCATATGTCCTGATACCCTAATGCCTAATGTGACGGTATCAGGAGATGGGGCCTTTGGGAGGTGATTAGGTCATTAGGGCAGAGCCCTCATAAATAGGATTAGTACCCTTTTAAAAGAAGTCCAAGAGACTCCCTTGCCCCTTCACCATGTGAGGACATAGCAAGAAGGTGGTTGTTTGCAATCTAGAAGAAGGTCTTCACCAGAACTCGCCCATGCTGGCACCTTGATCTTGGTGTTCCCAGCCTCCAGAACTGTGAGAAAATAAATTTCTGTGGTTTATAAGCCACCCAGTCTGTGAGATTATGTTATAGCAGCCCCAACAGACTAAGACAGTACTATTATTATCCCCATTTTGCAGATGAGGAAAGCTTTAAAGAGGTTGAGGGACACTCCCAAGGTCACAAAGCTAAGAACCTGTAGAGACAGAATTTGAAGGCAGGCAGTCTGACTCCAGAGCCTATGGTTTTAATTACTGTGTTATATAAATGGAATTACTAGGTCAGAGGGCATGTACATTAAAACTTACAGTAGTTAAGGGGTGCTAAGGTGGCTCAGTTGGTTAAGCGTCCGACTTCGGCTCAGGTCATGATCTTACGGTTTGTGAGTTCAAGCCCTGAGTCGGACTCTGTACTGACAGCTCGGAGCCTGAAGTCTGCTTCAGATTCTGTGTCTCCCTCTCTGTCTGCTCCTCCCTTGTTCATGCTCTGTCTCTGTCTCTGTCTCTGTCTCTCAAAAATAAACATGAAAAAAATTTTAAAAAATTACAGTAGTTAAATTGCTGGCTCCCCTATACCCTCATCAACACTGGATATTATCAACCTTTTTGAATATTTGCCAGCACAGTAGGGGAAGAAAGGGCATCTTTCTGTTTTAATTTGCATGCTTTTGTTGAGGAGTAAGGTTGAACATCTTTTTATGTGTAATTTACCCATTTGTCTTTTTTTCTGTTAACTGCCTGTTTGTATCATTTGGTTGTTTGTCTTTGGATTGGCAATGTTTTTCTTGATGATTTGTTTGAGTTTGTTGGAAATTAAGGAAATTAGTCCTTTGTCTGCCATAAGTGTTGCAAAGATCTTGTCACAGTTTGTCATTTCTCTTTGGACTCTTTTTATGGTTTTCTTTTTTGCTGTACAGAAATTTTAAATTTTTATGTAGTCACATTTATCAGTTTTTTAAATGACTTCTGGATTCATGGCCTGATTAGAAAGGCTGTTCCCTTTCCAGGATTGTATGTATTTAAATCCTCTCATATTTTCCTTTAGTACTTTTAAGGTTTCATTTTTCACATTAAATTCTTTGGTCCATCTATAATTTATCTTGAGGTAAAATGTAAGTTAGAGACTTCAGTTTGCCCACTATGCAAATATAATTTTTTTATAATCTGTTTTTCCCTGTTGACTTGATGTGACATATTTTTCTCTTTCTCTCTCTCTCCTTTTGAGAGTTTATTTATTTATTTAAGTACACCGAACATGGGGCTTGAATTCAAGATCCTGAGATCAAGACTCGCATGCTCTTCTGACTGAGCCAGCCAGGCACCCCTGACATGCCACCTTTATTTTTTTTTAATGTTTGTTTATTTTTGAGAGAGAGCAAGGAAGGGACAGAGACAGAAGGAAACCGAGAATCCCAAGCAGGCTCTGTGCCATCAGCATGGAGCCTGACATGGGGCTCGAACTCACAAACCGTAAGATCATGACCTGAGCAGAAATCAAGAGGCAGACACTTAACGGACTGAGCCACCCATGTGCCCCGCTATCTTTAAAATACACTAATTTCCCACATGTATCGAGGCATTGATTTTTTTTTCTCAAGAACTCAACTGTCTTCTCAAGCATCAAGAACTATGATGCTTAAGGTAGCATAACATGTTTTATTTGATGAGCCCTTGGGGCGCATGGCTGGCTCAGTCGTTCGATTAAGTGTCCGACTTTGGCTCAGGTCATGATCTCACAGTCTGTAGGTTCAAGCCCGGAACTGGGCTCTGTGCTGACAGCTCGGAGCCTGAAGCCTGTTTCAGATTCTGTGTCTCCCTCTCTCTGCCCTTCCCTCACTCATGCTCTCTCTCTCTCTCTCTCTGTCTCTCAAAAAATAAATAAACATTAAAAAAATATTTGACGGGCCATGTTTCTCCTCAAATGCCCTTCTTTCAGAATTTTCCTGACTTTTTTCATCCTTTTCCCCTTGATTTTCAGTTTCCTCTTTTGCCATCTCTCCCTCATCAAAAATGCCAGCTATTCCCCCAACTTCTCCATCCCATCTGGGTGTTGTTCATTCATGAATAAGAATATACTAAGTATTGCTGATTGGCAGATATTATGTGAAGGACTAGAGGTATAATGATGAATAATGACAGTTTTTGCCATCATGAAACTCACAGTCTACTGGGAGACATAGAAAGGCCAACAGCCAGTTACAAGACAATTTCCTGAGGGATATGCATAAGTATGATAGGTCCCTGGTAGAACAGTAACTAACCTAGGGGTGCCTGGGTGGTTCAGTCACTTAAGCATCTGACTCTTGATCTTGGCTTAGGTCATGATCTCACGATTTGTGAGATCGAGCCCCTTGTGGGGCTCCTCGCTGATAGCTCAGAGCCTGCTTGGGATTCTCTTTCTCCCTCTCTCTCTTTCTCTCTCAAAATAAATAAATAAACCTAAAAAAAAGAACAGTAACTAACATAGACTTGGTGGGGGGGGAGGGAAAGGGCAAAAGACATGGAGTCGCTGACACACGAGCTGACCTTTGAAAGACTAATAGCAATAAACTAGGTGAGGGGGGAAGAAATAGGAGGGGGTTCCAAGGAGAGCAAGCCTCTTGTGCAAAAGATCAGAAACATGATGAGCTCGACAAATCACAAAGAGCAGTTAGCTGTGGCTAAAGAGTAGGATGTGGGGAAGGGTTGGGTTAAGGTGGAAGATGTGACAAAGAGCTGGAGAGATGAGAGATGGGTCCTGTGCAGAGGGTCTTGAAAGCTGTGCTAAGTAGGTTGCACTCTACCAAATGAGCCACAGGACACTATTGAAATATTTTAATCACATTCTCATTTTGGAGTGATCACTCTGGCTACAGGGTGGAGAACGGGTGGGAAAAGAGCAACAATGGGAGTGAAGAGATGAATTAGGGGGCTAATGCAGTGAAATAACCCAGATGAGAAAGGCTGGGTGTCTGAACTAGGGTAGAGACTATGGAGGTGAAGACAAGTGGATGACTTTGAAGGATGTTAAAAGTTAAAATGGACAGAGGCGCCTGGGTGGCTCAGTCAGTTAAGCATCTGACTTCATTCGGCTCAGGTTGTAATCTCACAGTTGTTGGGTTCGAGCACCGCATCGGGCCCTGTGCTGATGGCTTGGAGCCTGCTTGGGATTCTCTCTCTTCTCTCTCTGCTCCTCCTCTGCTTGCACATGCTCGCTCTCTCTCTCTTTCTCTCTCTCAAAATAAATAAACTTTTTAAAAAGAGCAGTAACTAACCTAGACTTGGTGGAGAGGGAAAGGGCCAAAAAAGACATGGAGTAGGTGACACATGAGCTGATCTTTGAAAGACTAATAGGAGTAAAGTAGGATCTATCTTCCTCTCTCTCTCTCTGCCCCTCCCCAGCTCTCTCTTCCTCTTAAAAGTAAATAAACATGAAAAAACCCTTTCTTAAAAAATGAATAAGTAAAAGTTAAAATTTACAGAAATTGATGATTTGTTGGACCTAAGTGGTTGCAGGTATCAAGGATGCTCCCAGGTTTACTGAGCTAGGACATAGTGGAACAGGCATGGGAGGAATGTGGAATGACAGTAGGTACTGAGGAGTGTCCAGTGTTATGAACATATTCCTTCCCTTTCCTGCATCAGAACTGATCGGTCCTGTCGCCTGTTCCCTCAAGAGCTCTGTTCTCCCTTTCTGATTTACACTAGGGTATTATAAGCTAGTTATTCTAACCAGACACCAGGAACATTTTCACTTGGGAGCTACTCTTAAGGCTCTTGTCTATAAAAATGATTTTGATAATGGTAGTTTCAGGCAGGCCAACTGGGGAAGGGATTTTTGGCAGGAGGGCTTCAAATTACAGTTTGACCCTTGAACAACACAGGTTTGAACTGTGCAGGCCCACTACTATGAAGATTTTCTTTTTCGATAAATATAGTATAGTACTATAATGCATTTTCTCTTCCTTATGATTTTCTTAATAATATTTTCTTTACCCTAACTTTATTGTAAGAATACAGCATATAATACATAAACATACAAAATGTGTCTTAACTGACTGTTTCTTTGACTGGTAAGGTTTCCAGTCAGCAACAGGCTGATAGTAGCTAAGTTTTGAAGGAGTCAAAAGCTGTATTCAGGATGTGTGCCCCTAACCCCCATGCAGGTCAAAGGTCAACTGTATGCCATAGTCCACAGCCTGTTCCCCAAAGCAGGTCCTAGTCCTCTGTTACCCTCAAAGCAGGTACTGCGTTGTTCCACAGCATGGGCTGGTGTAAGGTGGAGAGACTGGCCCAGACATCGGCAGGAATAGGTCACAGGCTTAACTGGAAAAATCTGTCTGCTGTTGTCTAGTCTCCCACATGTCAGGCTCCCTCTTCCCCAAAAGGAATGTGGTCTTAGGGGTCTGGCATGAACAGTCTCTAGAGACAGGCAGTTATTAGATGAGCCCATTATTGAGCCTTTGAAACCAAGCACAGCATTTACCGCAGAAAGAAAACTGGCATTGTGGATTCTGAAGGAGGGGGAGGGCAGGCTGACATCAGAAGAGAAGGATTCGCGTTGTCATGGCAACCATAAGAGTTATACTGTATTGTTTGTACCCAGAATTTAAGAGATTATCCTTGGGCTACACAAAAGAAAGTGCCATCCCCATGCACTTCAACATCACCATCTCAGGACACCCACCACCCTTCTATGAGGAATTTTATTTGTTCATTCGTTATATGTCACTTGGGTGTTTATTGATTTACTAATCTCTCTTCTTCCATTTTTTTCTCCTTCTTTTCTTTCTTCCCTGCATCTGACCAGCACAGCCAGCATAGGCCATTTGTCTTCCCACAGACGGTGCCAGTAAATCAAACTTCTGGCCCGTGGAAACTGGGACCCTGGAAAACCTCCCAAGTTCCCTTGCCTCAGGGCTGCTTCTGGTCTGCAGGGAGTGAGGGTCTCTGGGAAAGGGCCCTCTGTCCAAAAAGGTGACAAAATAAGGCACTGATGGAAAGGTTGTTTTCTCAGTCCAATCCTGTTCTGACACCTTTAAGGTCTGTAGCCATTAGGCAAGGAGCTCACTCAAATTACAGCCTTAACAGTGTCAGTGCAGGATCAGGCACTTGGTAAATGGGGAAAGACCTTTTCTGGGCCTTTACAAAAGCAAGCAAGCGTTTGTTCATCACCTTGGGTTTCTTCCCATGTCACAGAAGAGTAAAGTAAGACAGGAAAGGCACACCTAGCCAGTTTTTTTTTTAAGTGAATCAAAGAAGGATCTGGAAATAACACAGCGCTTATTAATTCCTGGCTCCAGTTAACCCCTCCTCCTATAGATAACACTGACATCACCTAGCTTTTTAATCCCAAGACCTAATTGGCATCCTGTTTATTAAGCTTTAAAACCCTTTTCTTTCTTTCCCCTTCCTGGCTCAGTAACTCTCACTTTGGAAATCTCTGGAGATTTTAATTTCCCGAAGAGCCTCCTGTCATCTCTTACAGTAAGTCTTTTCATTTCACCTCGTTTAAGTATATTGGCTGGTCTAAAGGCTTAATTGTGATGAAGAAGATTAAGTCCAAATTTAATAAGCATTAAGGATAGAACAATATCCTTTATTTCCTCTGGCTTCAATAATCATTGCATTTGGTTTTGTATTTGTAGTGGAAAAGTTCAGGTGACCCAAACTACGGGAAGGAGGTGGGCTTAAGAGAAGGGTGAGAAGATAATCTGGCTGGCTTTTTCTAAAATGTGTGGCTGCTGCTGTCGCAGTAGCAGCAGACAAATGGTGGAAGGAGGGTGATGGGTCTGGAAATGATCGGGCAAGAACACAAGATGAAGCAGGCATGGAGGGAGGAAGGTGTGCCTCCAAGCTCTTCCTTAGTTTGCAAATGGGTTATTTTACCAGCAAGAGTGGCTTCCAGAACACTCTGGGTTCTCCAAGTCTCTTGGCATGGATGTAGACAAATCTCTTTTCCTGTTAGTACAGCTAAGACCAGATTAGCATTTTTCAAAAAGAACTTGACTAGGAAATGAAGGGAAACACAAAACTAAAATAAGAAAATGTAAATGCATAGAAATGAGCACAGAGTCTAAGATAAAGTCTAGCCCCAGATTGGCTCGACTGGCATAGACTACCACGCCCCTGTGTGTGTGTGTGTGTGTGTGTGTGCGCACACACACACACACACACACACACACACCTGGTCCTTTCTCCTCCTCAATGCTATTTGTGGAACCCTGCCTCAAAAGGCCCCCGAGTGTTTCTCCTATGCATTGAAGTCTTGGCTCTCTTCTCTATTACACCTTTTATCCCTCTGTTTTCTGATGATCTCAATATATATTTGTCTCTTCCTAGTGGACTGTTAAGCTCTGTGAAGACAGGGACTAATCATAATCGTCTTTGCATCCAGAGTGTCTGGCATGTGAAACCATCCGTAAATGATTGTAAAACTGAAGTGCACCAGATCAGATCCTGGCAACCTAGAATCATGTCTATCCTTGGAAAGTGCCTCTTCTAAAAGCAGGGTTCTGACAGTAGACAATGCTTTACACTCTAAGCTTAGGTCTTTTTGACCCCGTGTAAACATGCTTTTGGCAATTTACAAAAACAAGGACTGCCTTATAATTGTAGAGGACTCCGTGCTTCTCAAAACGTGTTTCACACAATTTCTCATTTGATACTCCTAACAACCTTGTAAGGAACTGAGACTTAGGTTAAATAGCCCGCCCCCAGTCACAGTGCTATATAATATATATAGCAGAGTTAGAGCTTTTGGTACTTAGTCCCATATCCTCCCAGTTTGATATGTTACATCCAAAAAAGACCTTTTTGGGTCAGGTCATCAGTAAACTGACAGAATCGTTCTCAGACTTGTCTCTCACCATCCTCTCTCTCTTCCACCCACCCAGTATGGCACCAGACCAGGGAGAGAGTCAAATGATCATTTGGGGACAAGCAAATACCAGAACCTTGCTAAATCAGAACTCAGCAATCCTGTTTCTAGGAATGTCTCCTAACAAATCATCCAAATTTGACATAACTTTTTTATTTAGGAAGATGTGCTGGGGTGCCTGGTGGTTCAGTCAGTTAAGCATCCAACTCTTGGTTTCAGCTCAGGTCATGATCTCACAGTTTGTGAGATAGAGCCCTGCATTGGACTTTGCGCTGACAGCGTAGAGCCTGCTTGGGATTCTCTCTCTCTCTCTCTCTCTCTCTCTCTCTCTGCCCTTACACACACTCTCCCTCTCTCTCAAAATAAAATAAAATAAAATAAAAATAAAAAGATGTGCTGTCCACACAAAACACAACTGTGAGCACAAATCAGCCAGTGGGTTGGCAGTTTACTATCTCTGAAATAACTGGACAGGTATGTAAAGATGTATGCATCAGGATGTTCATGACAGCTGTGTTACATTGGGAAGACATTGGAAACTATCTGATGTCTAACAATAAGAGAAAGGGTTAAAAAAATTAAGGCACATCCATATTACTGACTCTTATGAAGTCAATAAAACCAATGATGTGGTATAGATTTATATTTATTGACATGGAAATATATCTATGGCACTGTAGAGCTTTTTTAAAAGCAAGATACAAATCAGCATTAAAGTATAATATCATTTCTGTAAAATACTACACTTAAGAAAACAGCCTGGAAGGATATTTTTAAAATGTTAACAGTAGTGGATTGTGTGACATTGAGATTGGAAGGTGGAGTGATATGTGATCTTCATTTTTTCTCACATATATTTTTCTTCAATGAACGTATATTACCTTTTTTTAGTAAGCTCTATGCCCAACGTGGGGCTTGGACTCATGACCCCCGAGATCAAGAGTCACATGCTCCACTGACTGAGCCAGCCAGGTGCCCTGAATATATATTACTTTTGCCATAAGAAACATAAATGAGGGGCACCTGGCTGGCTCAGTCAGTTAAGCATCTGACTTTAGTTCAGGTCATGATCTCACAGTCAGTGAGTTTGAACCCCGCATCAGGCTCTGTGCTAACAGCTCAGAGCTTGGAGCCTGCTTCAGATTCAGTGTCTCCCTCACTCTCTGCACTTCCCCCACTCACATTCTGTCTCTGTCAAAAATGAATACAATTTAAAAATAAAAAAATAAAAAAAAGAAACATAACAAATGATTTTCAAAGGAAGAATTAAATGTCAGCCCTACCATTTATGATAAATTGATCTTTGACAAGGGTGCCAGTACATTTCAATGGCCCAAGAATAGTCTTTTTAACAAATGGTGCTAGAACAAGTGGATTCATATGCAGAAGAATGAAGTTGAACTCCTACCTCACACCATATACAAAAATTAACTCAATGGATCTGACACTTAAATATAAGAGCTAAAACTATAAAACTGTAGAAAACAAGTGTAAATCTTTAATTCTCAAGTTAGAGTATTGGCTTCCCCTTTGGTGATTTTTTTCAAAAGTATAAATATCCTGAGGTAGGTGTATTATTTCTTTTAGACCCTGGTCTGTGCCAATCAATACTGTGTGTGTGTGTGTGTGTGTGTGTGTGTGCATGTGTGTGTGTGTGTGTCTGTCTGTCTGTGTCCATGTTTGTGTGTGCATGTGTGTCTGTGTGTGTGTCTATGTGTGTATTGGGGATAGATGTGCACAGAGAATGAAGCGGCCTCCATCCCAGTCCTTTCATACTGTGGCTGTCAGAAAAGTGTCATTTTCTGGGCTTGGTGGACCAGGAGTCTATTTTTATAAGGAAACAGAAGTGAATGGTAACCTAGACTAGATGCATAAGAAGGCATCCAGCTGAAATCTGCTGCTGAGCAAAGGTGAAATCTTTGTTAGCTGTGCCTTGAAAAACACAGACTTTCCAATTTATTCCCTGTTCTATAGCCATCTTGGCTCCCTTGTAGGTAGAGTTGCTCCACCCCTCCTCAACCATGCCCTAAGGTTAATACTTGTCTCTTTGTATTAAATTGGAGTGTTGCTTCTTTCTTCTTCACTCTTCTAGGTATGTACATTTTTAGTTTGTTATCTTAGGTCAGGTTTCCTGGAAATAGACTCTGATGCAGAGATTTGCATACAGGAAGGTTATGAGGAGTACACTTGGGACCAATGCCTGTGTGGGAGTGAGGAAAGCAGGACTGGGGGGAAGGAGAAGTTGGACTGAAAAGCTCCAGCTGTTCCCACAGAGAGCTATGGAGCCAGGATGACCTTTCAGAATTATCCAAAATTGAAGCAAAGGTTGTGAACCTTTGTATTCTCATTGGATATGTGCTGTTTACCACACTGTAAGGCTATGGCTGAGAGGACATAATCTTAGACAAAGCCACCTTTGGCTAAGAGCAATGCAAAGAGAGTGGCATAACTGTGAGCCATCAGCAACCAACATTTCTAGCAGCCGAGGGTGGAGGCAGGGATCTGTGTGGTGCCTCATGACACCTACTTACAGTAATTTACCTGACCAGACCTCAAAGAAAGCTCCAGAAAAGATTTATGTGAATTCTTTCATCTTCACCCACATTCCCCCATTTTTTCATGGCTAGAAATGACAATTAGGAAGACAGGTGTAGGACTCCCAGATTTGGGGCATGAGCAACTGGGGAAGACAAAAAATATCCCTGGATTGAGCAAATGGATGGATGCTGGTGCTGTTTACTGAGATGGATGAGGAAAAAGTTGGGGCAGGGAGAAATCAAGATTTTAGTCTTAGAGAAGTTAAGTTTGAGATGTTGGTGTAACATTCAGATGGAGATGTAAATTAGGTAAATGAACATGAATATGAGCTCAGAGAAGTCTGGGATATTGCTGTAACTTGGGAGGTAGGATATAAATTGGATTGATGGGGCGCCTGGGTGGCTCAGTTGGTTGAGCGTCCAATTCTTGATTTCAGCTCAGGTCATGATCTCATGGTTTGTGGGATAGTCCTGTGTCAGGCTCTGCACTGACAGCATGGAGCCTGCTTGGGATTCTCTCTCTCTCTCTCTCTCTCTCTCTCTCTCTCCCCCCCCCCCCACCCCACTCGTATTCTCTCTCTCTGTCTCAAAATAAATAAATAAACATTTTTTTAAAAAGGATATAGGGGCACCTGGGTGGTTCAGTCAGTTAAGCGTCTGACTTCAGCTCAGGTCATGATTACATGGTTTGTGGGTTTGGGCCCCACGTTGGGCTGTGTGCTGGCAGCTCAGAGCCTGGAACCTGTTTCGGATTCTGTGTCTCCCTCTCTCTCTGCCCCTCCTCCACTCGCACTCTCTCTCTGTCTCTCAAAAATAATTAAATCCTAAAAAAAATTTAAAGGATATAAATTGGGTTGAAAACCATAGGAATGAATGAGGTCACTTAAGGAGAGAAGTGTAGAAAGAGAAGTGAAAACGTAGAGCTGAGCCTTCAGGAAACCTTCAACATTTAATGCCTGGATAGAGGAGGATGAGGAGACAGAGATGGAGTAGTCAGAGGAGCAGGAAGAATACTGTGAGAGTATCATGTCACAAAATCCACAAGAGAATGTTTCAGAAAATGAAGAAGTGGTCGGCAGTATTAAATACTTTTGGGGTGCGAAGCAAGTCAAGGATAGAGAATTTTCCATCAGATTTAACAACATGGGAAGCCATTGGTGATCTTTGTGAGAGCTATTTTAGGAGAGTTGTGGGGACAGAGGACCAGATTGGAGTGGGTTGACGAATGAGTGGAAAGCGAGGAAATAGAGGAAGTGCGTATAGAAAACTCAAGAAGTTGGCCGTGATAAGCAGGAGGAAAAGAGATACAGGGCAGTTAGCTGAAAGGGTTTGTGATTTTGAGGGATTGTGTTGTATGCTGGTTTGTTTGCTTTTCGATATTTTGTTTTGTTTTGTTGCTTTTTTTGCTTTTATATATTTTAATAGAACTCTAACATACTTACAGAAAAGTACAAATCAGGTGTACAGCTTGATGAATTTCCACAATATGAACACATCCATGTAAACAGCATCCAGATAAAAAAAAAGAGAACAACTAAAGGCTATATAGTGTATGATTCCAACTATATGGCATTCTGGAAAAGACAAAGCAATGGAGATTGTACAACAATCAGTGGACTAGTGGGGAGGGAGGGCTGAATAGGGGAAGCACAGAGGATTTTTACGACAGTGAAACTCCTCTGTATGATACTAACATGATGGATGCATGTGAAACTCATAGAATATACAACGTGGAGAGTGAACTCTAATGTAAAGGACTCTGGATAATTATGATGTGTCAGTGTAGGTTCATTGATTGTAACAAATGTTTACCAGTATGGTGGGGAATGTTGATAACGGGAGAGGCTATGCACGTGTAGGAGCAGAGGGTATATAGGAAATCTCTATACCTCCCGATCAATACCGCTGTGAACCAAAAGCTGCTCTAAAAACTGAAGTATATTTTTTAAAAAAGAGAGAGAACACCCCAGAAGTCCCCTTGTTACTTATTTCAGTAACTAGCCCCTGCAAAGGTAACCATTACCCTAACATCTAACACCATGGAGTAATTTTCCTTATTTTTGAACTGTAATGGAATCATCCAATATGTACTCTTTCATGTCTGGCTTGTATTACTTCACATTTGTATTCAATTCACACTGGCTTGTATTACTTCACACTGCTTGTGAAATACATCTGTATTATTGTGTATAGTAGCAGTGCATTTAGTCTCATTGCAGTATATTATTGCATTGTGTTAATTTATCCATTCTACTGCTGAAAGGCATTAGGGTAGTTTCCAGTTTGGAACCATTACAAAGAGTACATTCTTGTGCATGTATCTGTTTTTTAGTACTTAAACCATCATTAAGGTAAATATAGATCACTTCTCAAAAAGCACTCATTTTAAAACATAACTTTGTAAAAAGAACACATAAATCTTAAAAAAAAAAAGCTTAAGAAAAGACCATTCTGTGGCCCAGTCCTACAAAGTTAACTTCATGAATTTCAGAGCAATTTATTAAGATGCTAAATATTTGGGGCGCCTGGGTGGCTCAGTCAGTTAAGCGTCCAACTCTTGCTTTCAGCTCGGGTCATGCATGGCCTCACAGTTCGTGAGATCAAGCTCTGCACTGGGCTCTGCACAGTCAGTGAGGAACCTGCTTGGGATTCTTTCTCTCTCCCTGTCTCTCTGCCCCTCCCCTTCTCATTCCCCCCCCCTCAAAATAAATAAATAAATAAATAATTTAAAAAGATTCTAAATATTCATAAAATATTTCTCACATGCTTATGGATTAAAAGGTACAATGAGAAAGTTGCTCCAAAACTAATACCCCTCTTCCAGTCTCCAAATAACTTTCCTACTCCAAGTAATCCATAAGCCCATTTAGGTCCACATTCCTTAAATGTTTGCTTTAAAATAAGCCAGCAGTTAAGTACTAGACAGAAACTTTTTTTTCCTAGGACATATGTGGATAGGCAACAAGTCAAATTCAAGCTTTCTATTTTTAAAACTTTTTCTTATTGAGGTAAAATTCGCATAATGTAAAATTAACCATTTTAAAGTGAACAATTCAGTAGCATTTGGTATGATCATAATGTTGTGCAACAACCACCTCTATTTTGTTCCAAACCATTTTTATCACCCCAAAAGGAAACCCTGTGCATGTTAAGCAGATGCTCTCCATTCCTCCTTCCTTCTCTCTCTGCCCCTGACAACCACCAACATGCCTTTACCTTCTACAGATTTATTCTGGATATTTCATATAAATTCTGGACATTTCCTATAACTGGAATCATACAATATGTGACCTTTTGGTTCTGGCCTCTTTTCACTGAGAAGAGTGTTTTTGAGGGTCATGCACATGTTGTACCGTGTATCACTACCTCATTCTTTTTTATGTCTTGAATAATATTCCATTGTATGTATATACCACAATCTGTCCGTTCATCCATTGATGGACATTTAGGTTCTTTCCACCTTTTGGCTATTGTAAATAGTACTCCCATAAACATGAGTGTTCATGTATTTGTTTGTTACCTGTTTTCCAATTCTTTTGTACATATACCTAGGAGTGAAACAGCAGGGTCATATGGTGATTCTACGTTTACTTTTTTGAGAAACCACCAACTTGTTATGCCCATTGGCTGAGCCCTTTTCCATTCCCACTAGCAATGTATGAGACTTCCAATTTCTCCACATCTTCACCAACATTCATTCTTTTCTTTTTTTGTAATAGCCATCCCAGTGAATGTGAAGTGATACCTCATTTCCTCATTGTGGTTTTGATTTGCATTTCCATAATGACTAAAGATGCTGAGCATCTTCTCATGGGCTTGTTGACTATTTGTATATCTTCTTTGGATAAATGTCTGTTCTAATCCTTTGTCCATTTTTAACTGGGTTGTTTGTCTTTTGTGTTGAGTTGTAAGAGTTCTTCAGATGTTCTAGATACTAGCACCTTATAAGACACATGATATACAAATACTTTCTTCTATTCTGTAGGTTATCTTTTCACTTTCTTAATCATATCCTTTGATGCAATTGAGATTATCATGGATTTATTTTTCTTCCTTCTATTAATGTAGTATTTTACATTGATTGATTTTCTTATGTTGAACCACCCTTGTATTATTAGGATAAATCTCGCTTGGTCATGGCGTTTTATCTTTTTAATGTGCTGTTGGATTCTGTTTGCTAGTATTTTGTTGAGGATTTTTTTGAGAGAGAGAGAGAGAGAGCACGAGCAGGGGAAAGAGGCAGAGGAAGAGAGAGAGAGAAATCAAGAGTCAGATGCTTCACCAACTGAGCCACCCAGGCACCCCAAGGATTGTTTTTAATCCAAAATATGTTTATTAGGATAGTTTCCCACTCATCTAGATTCAGGGTGCTTTTAGTGCTGCTGCCATTTGAAGGATCATCCTTCTGTAAGCCTTGCGTTTCCTCCTGTAGGCTGGCAAAGAACAGTGGAGCAGCCAACACACAAAACTACTGTTCGTGTATGGTTAAAGATGGGGGTGATTTTGTAGCATCCTGGGCACTTCACATCCATGAAGTAGGAGTTGGGGCTCTGCACCAGGCACTTCTTCTTATGCTTCCTCATCTCCTCTTTTGTGGACTGGTGGAGGAGGTCCTTTTCAAGGGGCATGTTCTCGTGGGAAGGTTGTCACCACCGGAAAGCTTGTTGAGGATTTTTGCATCTATATCCATAAGCGGTGTTAGTCTATAACAAACATTATATTTTAAAGAGAAAAAGAAAAGAAAAAAATGTATCAATGCATTTTGCTGAAGCAAAATAAGGAAAAAGTAAAAAAATCACACCCCAGTATTTATCACCTTGAATGGCATCTTGTTAATTGGTAATCCATCTTGCAGGGAAATTTCCCTCAACGGGGACCCTGCCTAATCTATCCAATAGAGTTAAAAACACCCAAATATTAAGCTCATCAAGTCACCTTAGAGGTGAGGAAACTGCCACAGAAGTTAAATGATTTGTGTGTGGTGACATTTCCAGCAAGCAGGAATTGACACTTTTTATTTTGTCACCATTCACCTGAAACACTTTGCACTTCACTGCTCTATTCTTTATTACCAATCTCCGAGACTTCAGCTTTCTTACCAAAAACCCACACTACAAAATTTTCCCTTGCATCTAATGAAAATGATGTTCTGCAATTTGAGCCAATTACTCCCCACTATTTTCTTCGGGGAGACTAGAAAACAACCTTGACAGTATTTTATCACAAAAGCCATTCACATACTTGAAGTACAACAAGCCATGTTGCCAAGTTCTTTGACATTTTCTTTGTTAGTTTCATTTCCTAAGCCTTTGGGGCTATTCTGTCCTGGACTGGTACATGTTCTCTGCATCTCACAAGGCTACAAGATCCAAAATACAACACAGTGTCCTAACAGAGGCAATTCACAAGATAAAGCAATTGTTGATGGTGAAGGTGGATATAATATTTTAAAGTTTGAAAAGTGACAGAAATATTAAAACTTTTTCAAATGTTCAGGCTGTAATGTTCAAATTAAGAGCAATGTTGAGAGACAAGAGAGTAAAAACATGAAAAATAATGATATAATTCACATGCATGAGTCAATTGTATTTAGTAAGTGGGTGGAAATAGGATGGTGAAAACTGGGGAGAAAAACCAGAATTTAAAAAGCCAGGGTCAATTCAAAGGTCAAATGAACTATAAGTGAATCAATTTGGAGTCATGCAAAGTAGTTGACACAATGATGGGCCATATATCAGGCTGAATATGACATGCTGCTTCCAGTATCCTTAGAAGGAGGTGAGGGCCCAACATTTTAGTATTTTTCAGTGGTTAATTTCAAGCTCTGTAGCTCCAACTTTTTGACAGTACCACTCTAGTTCTATTTTTTTTTTTTGTCCTTTTGAACTTTTCCCTGCTTTTGGTGGTTCTTTCTCCTTCTTATTTCTATCCCCTGTGGCTGGTACAGGCCACTGCCCTCTCCTGCCTACCCCCGTTCACAAGCACAGCACTCGCACTCTGCTACTGCACCTCCCCAGTGGCAGTGACCCCCAGTGTCTGAAGATAGTTGGTAGCTCCCTCTCACTTCCCCTTTCAAGACCCAAGGGCAGTGGCAGCCATGTATATATCTTTTGGTAAATATATTTGCACTTTTATTGGGCATATGCTTAGAAATGGCATTGCTGAGTCATAGAGAATGCATATATAGTTAGCTTTAGAAGATTCTGCCAAAGGCAGTTCGGTTTGTGGGATCAAGCCCCGTGTCGGGCTCTGCACTAACAGTGCAGAGCCTGCTTGGGATTCTCTTCCCCTCTCTCTCTGCCCCTCCCCTGCTTGTGCGCTCTCTCTCTCTCTCTCTCTCTCTCTCTCTCTCAATAAAGAAATAACTTTTAAAAAAAGAAGATGCTCCCAAAGAGTTTGCCAAATGTTTGTACCAGTTGACATATACCCACCAGTGATGAATGACAATTCAAGTTTCTCCTCATCCTCACCAACAGCTGGCATTGTCTTTTTCTTCTTTCATTTTAGCCATTCTGGTGAAATTATAGTGGTATCTTATTGTAGATGATTGTTGTTGTTGTTTATGTCTTTCTTTTAATTATTTTGAAATAATTTTAGACTTATGAAAAAAGTTACAAAAAATAGTACAGAGAAATCGATACACTCCTCACCTACCTTCCCCTAATGTTAACATATTATATGCCCATAGTACAACTATAGAAACCAGGAACTTAACATTGATACATTATTATTAACTAATTTATATGCCTTATTTGAATTTTGCCAGTTGGCCCACTGCTGACCGTTTTCTGGTCCTGGATCCAATTGTATTTAAGTATCATGTCTCCTTAGTCTCCTCCAGTCCATGAAAGTTCCTCAGTCTTTGTCTTTAATGACTGTGGTAAGTTGAATAATGGCCCCCAAAGATGTTCATGTTCTAATCTCTGGAACCTGTGAATGTTATCATGTAGGTCAAAAGGGATTTTTCAGGTGTGATTTCTTTAAGGGTCTTGAGATGAGGTGATCATCCTGCACTAGCCAAGTGGGCCAACTTTAATCACAAGGGTTCTTATAAGGGGGAGGCAGGCAGGAGATCAGAGTCAGAGTAGGAGATGTGATGACAGAAGTAAAATGGTGAAGCAACACAAGGAAGGAGTCACTAACCAAGGAATGCTGGGCAGCCTCAAGAAGCTGGAAAGGCAAGGAAACAGATTCTCCTCTTAGAGCCTCCAGAAAGAACACAGCCCTGCTGATATCTTGACTTTAGACTTCTGACCTCTATAAATATAAGGAAATAGATTTCTTTGGTTTTAAGCCACTAAATTTATGATCATTTGTTACAGAAGCGACAGGAAACTAATACAATAAACTTAACACTTTTGGAGAGTACTTGCTTGATGGATGTTCCTAATTTGGGTTTGTCTGAGGTTTTCTCATGCTTATACTGAGGTTATGCTTTTATTTTTCACAAGAATACCATAGAAGTGATGTTGTGTCCTTCTCTGTGCATCATGTCAGGAGGTACATGATGTCAATGTGCCCTATTACTAGTGATAGTAACCTTGATCACTTGGACGAGGTGGTGTCTGCTAGGTTTTCTCCATTGTAAAATTCTTATTTTGCCCTTTGATAAATCTTTGAAGGGAGATACTTTGAGGCTATGCTAATATCCTGTTTCTCCTTAAACTTTGGCCCACTAATTTTAGCATCCATCAATGTTTCTTGCATGCAATAAATATTACTGTGATATGTGCCTAATAATGGTTATCAATTTCCATTATTCCTTCTACATCTATTAATTGGGATTCTTCTGTAAGAAAGAACTATCCCCTCCCCTGCCATTTTGTGTGTATATATATATATATATATATAATGTATATATATAATGTGTATATATATATAATGTATATATATATAATGTGTGTGTGTGTATATATATATATATATATATATATATATACATATATACACATTTGTATGGACCCATGTATATCTATTTTATTCTATGGGTTATAATCCATTGCTATCATTATTTATCTTGCTGTTCAAATTGCCCCAGATTGGCCACAAAGAGCTCCAACTTTATAGAAGTTGACCACTCTATAGAGGTGCCTGGGTGGCTCAGTCGGTTAAGCGTCCAACTCTTGGTTTCAGCACAGGTCATGATCTAATGACTCGTGAGTTTGAGCCCTGCATCAGACTCTGTGCTGACAGCATGCAACTTGCTGGGATTCTCTGCCTCCCTCTCTTTCCGCCCTTCCCCCACTCACAAACTCTCTCTGCCTCAAAAATAAATAAATATTAAAAAAAAGAAGTTGAACACACTACAAAGATATTTTCCAAGTTTTCTTCTGAGAGATTTATTGTTTTACCCTTCACATTTATATCTGCAATCCACATGGAATTCATTTTTGTGTATGGTAAGAAAAAGGAGGCAACATACATTTTTTCCTGAATGGATAACCAAGTGATTTAACACCATCTTTTGAAAAACTGTCCTTTCCCCTGACTGAACTGCAATGTCATCAATGATGTAAATCTGGTGACTATAGGTGTGAAGTTGTTTTTACATTCTCTATGCAGATCCATTGGTCTATTTCCTTATCCCTGTGCCAATACTACATTATTTTAATAATTGTAGCTAGATATAGCTTAATTTCTGGTAGTATGTTTTATTTTTCTTCTTTAAGATTGCCTTGCCTATTCTTGCCTCTTTTTATTTCCATATAAACTTTATAATTGGCTTGTCAATTTCCACAAATGAAAATAACCTGCTGGGATATGCTTGGGATTATCTTGAATCTGTAGATCAAATTAGCAAGAACTGACATCTTGCAAAATATGGAGACTTACAATCCATTTACAATCTACCTATTTATTTAGGTCTTATTTACTTCCTCTCAAACATGTTTTTGAACTTTCTGTTTAGAGGCCTTAAACAATTTTCCTGGTTTCACTGGGAAAGCATTGAATGTTTTCCAATGCAATTGTAAATGGTTTAGGTTTTGTTTTTGTTTTGTAGCCTGCTTTTAGCTTTTAATACATCCATTTGTGAATACAGATTTTTAAAATATTTCTTCACATAATGGCAAATAGAAGAAAATTGACAGAGGAGAGTGATTCACAATTATTAGATGAATCAGAATGTGAATATAATGAGAAAGATGACAGCACTCCAGTCTCAGATGATGGCAGTGAAACTGATTGTGTAAGTGAAATTTCAGACTATGAGTCTTCAGCTGAAGATCTATACCTTAGATGAATTTTCTCAGACTCAAAAATTGACAAGCAAATAATATATTTCTAAAGACAAAAAAGGGGGGCGCCTGGGT
Source organism: Panthera uncia (assembly GCF_023721935.1). Taxonomy (NCBI): domain Eukaryota; kingdom Metazoa; phylum Chordata; class Mammalia; order Carnivora; family Felidae; genus Panthera; species Panthera uncia. The sequence continues at coordinate 83,706,346 of NC_064817.1, forward strand.
GGCTCAGTCAGTTAGGCGTCTGACATCGGCTCAGGTCATGATCTCACAGTTTGTGAGTTCAAGCCCCGCGTGGGGCTCTGTGCTGACAGCTCAGAGCCTGGAGCCTGCTTCAGATTCTGCGTCTCCCTCTCTTTCTCTGCACCCTAGCCCCCCTCTTCTCATGATCTGTCTCTGTCTCTCTCTCTCTGAAATAAACACTAAAAAAATTTTTTAAGACAAAAAAGGAATGACAGAAAAAAATACCCAAAACAAAACAAAACAAAAGACACACACAAAAAGGAATGACAGTCATTTAACAGGAAATACTTTATTATGCAGCATTCTGTGACATGGACCTGAACGGTCCCTTTTGGCTGAGATCATATGACTACATTCTATCTCCTTTATGATGTTTTTGTGCCCAAACTTAATACAAAATTACATGTTACATTAAAATCCTTCTTAAATGTTTTTTTTTAAAGTTATTATTTACTATTAACTGAATTCCAGACCTTATTTGGATTTTACTAGCTTTTCCATTTATGTCCTCTTTCTATTCCAAGATCCAATCCAGAGTAATGGTATATAGTTTTTAAATTTTACCTTTCAGGTTGTTTGTTCTGGTATATAGAAATACAATTGATTTTTGTATGCTGACCTCATTAATAGTGACCTTGCTATATTCACTTATCCTCTTAGTTTATCTTATATTTTATTTTAAGTTTAATTTTTGAAATTTACTAATTTATTGTTATTTTGATTTTTTTGACAACCAGGCAAATTATCTGAAAATAGTGATGGTTTTAATTTTTAATCCACTTTACTGAACTATAATTTACACATAATAAAATGCACCCTTTTAGAGTGTACAGTTGATTAGTTTTGACAAATGTATACACCTGTGTTCTTTGTCAATTAATCTCCACTGCCCATCCTGGCCTCAGGCAATCACTATAGATTAGTTTTGTCTTTTCTAGAGTTTTGTATAAATGGAATCATGTAATATGTACTATTTTGTGTCTGGCTTCTTTCACTTGGCATAAGAGATTCATAGATGTTTTAGGGTCTCAGTAGTTGGTTTCTTTTTTTAATGTTTATTTATTTATTTTGAGAGAAAGAGAGAGTGTGAGTGGGGTAGGGGGAGAGAGAGAGAGAGAGAGAGAGAGACAATCCCAAGCAGGCTCTGCCCTGTCAGTGCAGAGCCCTATGTGGGGATCAATCTTATGAACTGTGAAATCATGACCTGAGCCCAAATCAAGAGTCAGATACTTAACCAACTGAGCCATCTGGGTGCCCCAATAGTTGGTTTCTTTTTTTAAATAAATATTTGATCACGAGAGGGGTGGGGGGGGGAGAGAGAGAGAGAGAGAGAGAGAGAGAGAGACAAAACATGAGTGGGGGAGGGGCAGAGGAGACAGAGGATCTGAAGCGGGCTCTGCTCTGACAGCAGAGAGCCAGATGCGAAGTTCCAACGCACCAACCTGGAGATCATTACCTAAGCTGAAGTTGGACGCTCAACTGACTGAGCCATCCAGGTGCTCCAGTTGGTTTCTTTTTAAAAAATACTTTAAAACTTTCTTGAGATGTAATGGAAATACACGAAACTACTCAAATTTAGAGTGTAAAATTCACTCAATTTTGACACACACACACACACACACATATATATATATATACACTTGTAAAACAATTATCACAGTGAAGATAACAAATGTTTCCATTATCCCCCCAGTTTCCTTTTTCCCATTTGCAATCCATTTTTCCCTCCACCTTCATCCCCAGGTATGTACTGATCTGCTTTCTGTCACTACATCTTAATTTGCATTTTGTATAATTTTGGACTCATGGACTCATGCAATACGTACATGTTTTGGCCTGGATTCTTTTCACTCAGCATAATGATTTTGAAATTCATCCATGTTAATGAATATACCAATAATTTGTTCCTTTTAATTGATGAGTAGTATTCTGTTATATGAATTTACCACAATTTGTTTTTCCCTTCATCAAATGATGAACATTTGGATAGTGTCCATTTGGGGGCTTTTACAAATAAAGCTGCTATGAATATTCATGTACAAGTCTTCATATACACTTAAGCTTCCATTTCTCTTGGGTAAATACCTAGAACTGAAATAGCTAGGTCATTTAGTCAGTGAAAGTTTACCTTTTGAGAAATTTCTGAACTGTTTTCCAAGTTGGTTGTACTATTTTATATTCCCATTAACACTGTATGAGAGCTCTAGCCTCTCCACATTCTCATGAACAGTTGATATGGTCAGTATTTTAAACTTCAGCCATTCTCCTGGATGAATAGTGGTTTTAATGTGCAATTCCTTGATGACTGATGATATAAACTATCTTCTAAGTGTCTATTCAAATCTTTTGCCCATTTAAAAAATTGGGTTGTCTTCTTACCGTTGAGCTTTGTTTATATATTCTGTATACAAGTCCTTTATCTGATTTATGTATTGTCAATATTTTCTCCCAGTCTGTGGCTTATTTTTTCGTTTTATTTTTTCTTTTTTCTTCATTTTCTTTTTTCTTTTTTTTCTTTTTTGAGAGAGAGAGGTGGGTGGGAAGGGGCAGAGGGACAGGGAGAGAGAATATTAAGCAGACTCCATCCCCAGCGCCAAGCCCAATGGGGGGCTCGATCTCACAACCATGAGATCATGACCTGGGCCTAAATCAAGAGGCGAATCCTCAACCATCTGAGCCACCCAGGGGCCCCTTGTCTTTTCATTTTCTTAATGGTGACTTTTGAAGAGCAAAATTTAAAAATTTTGATGAAGACCAATGTATTAATTTTTCTTTTATGGTTTGTGTTTTTGTGTTCTAAGAAGCTTTTGCCTTCCTCGACATCATATGTTCTCCTCCTATATTTCTCCTGAAGTTGTATAATTTTAGGGTTTATGTTTTGATATATGATCCATTCAACTTAATTGTTGTGTCCAGGGTGAGATCATAGTAGAGGTTCAGTTTTTACATTAATATATCCAGTTGTTCCAGTTCTATTTGTTAAAAAGAGTTTATTTTCCCTATTGAATTATTTTGGTACTTTTGTCAAAAATAAGTCTTATATATATAATTTGTATATGTTGAATATATATATATATATATATATATATATTACATTTTGTATCAATGGAATACATATGTTTGTGTATATATGTATGCTTTTCTGTCAACTTATCTGTATAGTTATTCTTACATCAATACCACACTGTCTAGATTGGTATAGTTTAACAGTAAGACTTGAAATCAAGTAGTATAAATACTCCAACTTTGTTCTCTTTTCAAAATAATTTTTTATATTCTAGGTCCTTGAAATTTTCATATGAATTTTAAAGTCATCTTGTCAGTTTCTACCAAAAACTCTGCTGAGATATTAATTGGGAATGTATTGAATGTATAGATCAATTTGCAGAGAATAGACATCTTATAAGAATACAATTAATTTTTATATATTTATCTTGTGCCCTGCAACCCTCCCAAATTCACTTATTTCTAAACATGTTAAAAAGTTAAAAGAACCAATAGAGCAGGAACATTTTAATAATAGAGAACAAAAAATCATCTATAACTTAAGGAGCGTACAGAGTTTTGCTCTTTAAAACACAACACACAAGGGTGCCTGGGTGGCTCATTTAGTTGAGCATCTGACTCTTGATTTCGGCTGTTATGATCCTAGGGTTGTGGGATTGAGCCCTGTGTCAATCTTCATGCTGAGCATGGAGCCTGCTTAAGATTCTCTCTCTCTCTCTCTCTCTCTCCCTCTGCCCCTCTCCCCTGTTCACACTCTCTCAAAACAACAACAACAACACTACACACACACATACACACACTCACATAGACTTCTTTCTTACCTTCTACACTTCCAATAGAGTTACATCACAATTATTGTTTAACTTGATACTTATTATTTACATTATTGTGACTATGTCAATATCTTTCCTTGCTGAGCCAAGTAGTATGCTATGATTATATTTCTTTTTTTCTACATCCCTTTTTCTCCATAGGGTGACTTTGTCCTTTTTAATTTTTTTTTTTTTTTTGGTTTTCTATGTCTATTTTCCATATTTTTTAAAAATTTCCCTTTCCCCAGAATATTGTTTTTTACATTGTTGAAGACATCTGGGATTCTATCAGTTCCATTTTTTTCCGTGTTTATTTGAGAGAGAGAAAGAGAGAGAGAAGAGAAGGGACAGCGAGAGAGGGAGACAGAGAAACCTAAGCAGGCTTTGCACTGTCGGCACAGACCCTGATGTGGGGCTAGATCCCACGAACTGTGAGATCGTGACCTGAGCAGAATCAAGAGTCAGACATTTAACTGACTAAGCCAGCCAGGCACTCCCAGTTCCACTTTTTTAAAATGGAGATATCTGTCTTGCAGGCCTCCATCTTCTTGCTCCAATTTGAACTGATTGCCCTCTAGGCCTGCTGCACAGTTCTTATCTCAGTGTTCCCTTTCATTCTCCTTCTATTATGAGTTTTATTTCCTGGGTCCCAAATGTTCCTGCCTCATGGAGGACTTCATCCAGTCACTTCCTGAGAAAGGGTACACAAGAGTTAAGTTTCCTAAGACTTGGCATGACCAAAATTTTTTTTTATTCTACCCCAAATCTTGATCAATAGCTTTGTAGGATATAAAACTCTTATTTAAAAAGATTTTCCACTAGAATTTTGAAAACAGTTTCCCATTAATTTCTAACTTCCAGTGTGGCTGTTGAAAAGTCTGATGCCATTCTGATTCTCCATTCCTTTGTCTGTAACGCGTTTTTTTTTTTTTCTTTCTGAAAGCTTCTACTGTCTTTTATTTACTCCTTATGTTCTGAGTTCTTATGATGCCATCATAGTCTAGGTCCTTTTGCATTAACTGAGACAGGCACTTGTTGGATACTTGCAATCTCCACCTTCAGATCCTTCATTCGTTTACACTATTTGTTTCCTTCTATCTATTTTTCTCTCTTTTCTCTTCCTAGAACTCCTATTTATTAAATTTTGGCCATCTGGATTAATTCTGTAATGTTTCTTACCTTTTTTCTCTGCTTTCCCATGACTTTGCCTTTTTGCTTTACTTTCTTGGTAAGAGTCTTTATCTTACAACTCCTCCAGTGATTTTTAAAATTCCAGTTACACTGGTTTTAATTTCTAATAGCTCTTTCTTATTATGTATTCCTTTTTATTTTTAAGGATCCTATTTCTGTTTGTTACATGAAAAATGTTAACTCCATAAGGATATTAATCTTTGTTTTTTTTAAATTTTCCTGATCTATACATTGTCTCTGTCTTCTTTGAGTTCTCTCTCTCTCTCTCTCTTCTCATTCTTTCATATTAAAGGCTTTCCTCAAATGCCTGGTGATCCTCTGTTGTCTATGTTTTATTTTTTGTTTTTTTAAATAATTTTTTAATTTTTATTTATTTTTGAGAGAGAGAGAGACAGAGCACAAGTGGGGGAGGGGCAGGGAGAGAGGGAGACACAGACTCCGAAGCAGGCTCCAGGCTCTGAGCTGTCAGCACAGAGCCCAAGGCGGGGCTCGAACCCATGAACCGTGAGATCATGACCTGAGCCGAAGTTGGATGCTTAACCGACTGAGCCACCTAGGCACCCCTGTTGTCTATATTTTAAAATGAAAATTATTGGGGTGCCTGGATGGCTCAGTCGGTTAAGCATCTGACTTCAGCTCAGGTCATGATCTCACAGTTTGTGAGTTCGAGCCCCACATCAAGCTCTGTGCTGACAGCTCAGAGCTTACTTCGGATTCTGTGTCTCCCTCTCTCTGCTCCTCCCCTGCTCATACTTGTCTGTCTCCCTCTCTCTCAAAAATAAATAAACATTAAAAAAATTTTTAAATGAAAATTCTCCTAAGGCTTACTCCCTATAAGACAGTTACTAACTTCCATTCTAGATAATTGGCCAGGAACCCAGACATTTCACTGGAAGAGCAACAGTAGTCATTATCAGCAATCCTCATTTCTCATGATTCCTGTATGAATAAATGTCAGTTACCATCAGCCTCCCAACAGCACAGTTCAAATTTCAGTTACCACAGTATATTAACTGTGCGTAATTACCTAAAGTACAAACTGCAGTGTTAGCTCTTTAGCCAAGTCACTGTATAAATAACAGAAGTGCATCAAGACCATGTCACTTCTTTCAAACTCTATTGGTGGTTGGTCTCCTTTGAATCTGTTAGGCAGTCCGTACACAGATGACAAAGCTTGTACCACCGTTGTGTTGACTACTTGTCTCACAGTGATGAACCCACATGACATTTACAAATAAATAGATAATCAAAAGAGGGAATTGGCTAACACAGAGGAAAATATAACAAAGAAATAAAAAGTGAACATGCTGGCAATGAAATTGGGTGTGAGTTGAATATGGCAGCAGCAAAGGAAAGATTGGACAAGACCTAGGCCTGCATGAAGCTATGGTGTGGACAACATTGCACAAGTTCAATTGCTATAATAAAAGCAAAGTAAATTTGCATTAACACATTTTAGTTTAAATTGCACTAAGAACAGAAAGCTGCTTATGTGCTTGAAACGGAGCACTTACTTCTACTTTGGATTAAAGACTGTAAAAAAACCTAATTAGTTTGCCTGGGGTTTGGGCCAAAACACTGAAGTTATTGCCAGTAATGTCCACTTTAACCATTTCAGAAATTGGCATGAATTGATTAACGTTAATTTATCTGGCAAAGCTACTAGCACAGATGTAGATACTGATATGAAATTTGTATCCAAATTCCAAGAATTAGTTAAGGCAGGTATTTATAATAATCATCAACCATTTAATGTTGATGAAACAAGTCTTTTCTGAGAGACAACTCTGTGAATAACTTATATGACAAAAGATGGAAGGATCACGAAGTGTCCATAAAGGAGAGATTATAGATATGCCGCCAGAAGAAACTTAGCGAAGAAGAATTTATCAACATAAATGAGGAAAATGGTTGTGACAAAAAGGATGAAAGTGTCCCAGAGGAAGTGATGCTGGCAGAAACACTTCACACTGAAGGAACTCTGAGATGTTTTATAAGATTGAAAGCGCAAAGGATAAAATATTGGAAGCTGATCCAAATTTAGAAGAGTCTGACAATTTCCATGACAGGGCATAGAAAAGACTCTTGCTCCACAAATTAAGTTATACTACAAAAATTTTATAATTTCTGTTTTCATAGTTTCTTTGTAAAATCAGAACAAAAAAAAACAAAAACATAAACTCTTTCCCTACACGACTTAATTCTCAATGTTCCTCATGCTTTAACTTGCAATGTACTAAATAAATATCAATTTTACTATTTCATCATTTCCCTATACGTTTATGCCTGACAGAGAGTTTTTAATGTTTTCACAAAACAATATAAAGATCATGGAATAATTGTAATTTTCCCCATTGATTATTAAGATTACTTTGCATGGTCATTGTTATGGTCCCTCCCTGCTGTGAAAGAAAGGACTGCCTATATGTGTAGATCTCTTCTCTGGGCTGTTCGGTTTCTCTGGAGAGCAATCCTCCAGTCCCTCAGCTGGTGACTCTACCTAGTCGCTAACATGCTTGGAGCTAAGTGACACAAGAGTTAGGGATGTGTTACTACAGAATATGTAGACTTTTGCTTAATCCCACTGCCTCCAAATGGTGCCACACTCTGTGCTTGACATCTCCCAGAGTCTCTCTGGTTCAGTTTCTACATGGAATAAATCTCCCATATTCTACCAGGATGGGGCAAGAGATTCAAGGGTGTAGGGACAACTGGGTGGCTCGGTTGGCTGAGCATCCGACTCTTAGTTTCCGCTCAGGTCATGATCTCACGGTTCATGGGTTCGAGCCCTGCACTGGGCTCTGTGTTAACATGTTGGAGCCTGCTTGGGATTTTCTCTGCTTCTCTCTCTTTCTCTGCCCCTACCTGCTCGCTATCTCTCTTTCTCTCAAAATAAATAAATAAATAAATAAACAAACAAATAAATAAAATATTTTAAAAGAGAGACAGAGATTCAGGGGTGTAATTCTTTCTTATGTAGGCTTTCAGGTAAACCCCTCCTTTACAGCTCTACTCATTTACCACTCCAGCTGTACTCATTAACCAGCACTTCCAATTCCTGAGCTTCTCTGGCATTCTGTAGGTGAATTGGCTTGTTTCTCATCAGCATCATCCTTTCCATGGGCTTGGTATACAGCCTTTCCGGCCCTGCTAAGTCCTTCGCTTGCTTCCCTCTCCTCCTCGTCCTCCTCCTCGCCCTCGTCCTCCTCGTCCTCCTTGTCCTCCTCGTCCTCCTTGTCATCCTCCTCCTCCTTCTCCTCCTCCTCCTCCTTCTCCTCCTCCTCCTCCTTCTCCTCCTCCTCCTTCTTCTCCTCATCCTCCTTCTCCTCATCCTCCTTCTCCTCTTCCTCCTCCTCCTTCTTCTTTTTAATGTGTATTCATTTTTGAGAGAGAGAGAGCAAGAGGCAGAGCATGAGTGGGGGAGGGGCAGAGAGAGAGACACACACAGAATCTGAATCAGGCTCCAGCTCTGAGCTGTCAGCACAGAAATGATGCAGGTCTCGAACCCACAAACTGTGAGATCGTGACCTGAGCTGAAGTCGGAGGCTTAACTGACTGAGCCACCCAGGTGCCTCACTTGCTTTCCTCTTCTAAAAATGTGTGCACATCTCTTGTCCTCTGGTTTCTTTTTTCTGCTCTTTGTTCTCATGGGTCTATACTTAAAAATTGTTTTTCTTTACTTCCATTTTGATGGAGTTTAATGAGGGAACAGGTGTTCAATATGCTGTTTAACTGGAATAATCCATTATAAATTTACGATGATCCAAGTTTGCCTTATTGTATACATTCTTTGGCAGGGCTTGGGTGCTCAGGTTAAAGAATCAAGCAAGTAGATAATAAGGTTCATTTGGAATCAAAGCTTTATCAGCCAGGTGCAGCAAAATGTCAGAGGGACAAGAGAATTTGGGGCAGTGGAAAAATGTTGAAATTATGAATCATGTAATAAAAGCTGAATGAGAATGGAAGAAAAGAGAGAGTTGACAGAGGGAAAATTCATGGGTCAATATACTGAAGATGCTGATTAGGTCAAAAAAGGGTCATTGTAAGAGTAGTTGAATAAGTAATCAAGAAGAAGAGGAGGCTGTGGTCATACAAGTGGGATGTCTGAGTTACTAATTTTGAAGATTGAACAAGCATGGGTGGTCGATTAGGTTCATCTTCTACTGACAGAAAACCCCAAATAACCAGAAAAATCATCAGGATCTTGGAGATATGCTGAATTAAATAATCAACCCTTTAGGGTTACCAAGAGGTTTGTGAACTTGCACTTGCACTTGAACTTGCACTCTCTTAAATGATAATAAAGGCTACTGGATCCACTAAAGATATCCACTTCTTAATCTCTGGAAACTCTGCATGCCACCTTAAATGGCAAACAGGGTGGGGGTGGGGGGCCTTTGCAGCTGTGATTAAATTAAGCATATGGAGATGGGGAGATGTCTTTTTCTCATCTCTTTCACCCCACTGGTGAGAGGGGAATTCCCATTCGAGGGTTCTGGAGGTGGTCAAATACATGGCACCCAACACTGGGCAGATGAGATAGGCAGTAGTTTATTGGTCACATATATTCACTTCCCAGGGGAGAATGACACTACATGCTATATAGGGCTACACAGGGGTTGCACTCGGGAATAGAGGAAACCAGAAGGGGCTGTGGAAGGCAAGCTTTGTAGTAAAAGAGGGGTGGGGCACCCCTCAGTTCCTGAGGGAAGATGTGATTGTCTGGTTTGAATAAAATCACAGGCTGTCAGGGAAGTGAAACCCATGAGGTTGAGGACTGGCCCAGGTGGGGTGCAGCTGATCCAGCTGATAAGGGGACTAACCTAGCGAGACCCTTTCTACCTGGATGGTAGACATACCTGGCAAGAGCAAAAAACAAACTAGGACCTTGAGGCCCTTCAAGACTCAAAGATGTCAAAGTCGCATGTAAAATTTTAAGCCTTACACTACAGAAGATTATTCTGGGGGCACCTGGGTGGCTCAGTCAGTTAAGCATCCGACTTCGGCTCAGGTCGTGATCTCGTGGTTCCTGAGTTAGAGCCCTGCCGTTGGGCTCTGTGCTTATAGCTCAGAGCCTGGAGCCTGCTTCGGATTTGGTGTCTCCCTCTCTCTCTACACCTACCCTGCTCTCTCTCTCTGTCTCTCTAAAATAAATGAACATTAAAAATTTTTTTAAAAGAAGACTATTCTGGATTATCCAGGTAAACTCTAAATGTAATCCTGTATATCTTTATAAGAGGGACACAGAGGAATATTAGACACACAGAAGAGAAGGCAATGTGACCATAGAGGCAGAGATTAGAGTGATATAGCCACAAACCACAGAATGCTGGCAGCCACTAGAAGCTGGAAGAAGCAAGGAATAGATTCTCTCCTAGAGTCCCAAAGGGAGTGAAGCCCCGTGTACACCTTGATTTCAGCCGAATGAAACTGGTTTTGGACTTCTGGCCTCCAGAACATTGAGAGGATAAATCTCTGGTGTTTGAAGCCCCCAAACTTGTGGCAATTTATTACAACAGTGCTATGGTCTGAATGTTTGTGTCACTTAAAGTTCATATGTTGAAATCGTAATGCCAATGTGATGGTATTAAGAGGTGGGCCCTTTGGGGGTGCTTAGGTCATAAGGGGGAGCCCTCATGAAGAATATTAGTGATTAAAAAAAAAAAGACCCAACAGGGGCGCTTGAGTGGCTCAATCGGTTAACCATCAGACTTCAGCTCAGGTCACAATCTCACAGTTCGTGGATTTGAACCCCACATCGGGCTCTGTGCTAACAGCGCAGAGCCTGGCGCCTTCTTTGGATTCTGTGTCTCCCTCTCTCTCTGCCCCTCCCCTGTTCACATTCTGTCTCTTTCCCTCTCAAAAATAAATGAACATAAAAAAACCCACAGAACCCTCTTGCCCCGGCTACCATGTTAGGATACAACCAGCAGGAGCCACCTATGAACCAGAGAGGAGGCTCTCACCAGAACCCAACCATGCTGGCACTCTGATCTTGGACTTCCAGCCTCCAGAACTGTGAGAAACAAATTTTTCTGGTTCATAAACTACACACTCTGTGGTGTTTTGTTATACCAACCACTGGGTGTTTGCTATGTACCAGACACTATGCTAAATCCATCACATGTATTATCTCATCTAATCCTCACAAAAGCCCAAAGACATAGATACTATTGTTAACTGCATTTTACAGATAAAGAAACTGATTTTTAGAAATGACAAATAACTTGGGGTGCCTGGGTGGCTCAGTCGGTTACGCATCTGAGCTCAGTCGGTTAAGCATCTGACTTCAGCTCAGCTCATGATCTTACGGTTCATGAGTTCAAGCCCCACATCGGGCTCAGTGCTGACAGCTTAGAGTCTGAAGCCTGCTTTAGATTCTGCATCTCCCCCTCTCTCTGCCCCTCCCCAGCTCGCACTCTGTCTCTCTCACTCTCAAAAATAAATAAAAATAAAAATAAACCCAAAGAATTAAAAAAAAATGACAAATAACCTTCCCAATGTCATACACCACTCAATGGTAGGTTGAGAGTGCTACCCTAATCTACATGACCCTAAAGCCCATGCTTTTTACCACTACGCAGTGTTATGATTAGAATATCCCGTGTTAGGACCTTGAGAAAGGCTCCCTGAGAGAATGGGAAACAGGACACCAAAGTTCAGATGGTAAAGGAGGAAGTCAAGGCATAGAAAATACAGGAATAGACAAGAAACTTGGGGTGCACAGACTAACAAAACAACTATTGGTTTATTCATTCATCCATTCGACAGATATTAACCGAGTGTCTACCGTGTGCTTGGCACTCTGCCAGATGTTGTGGGGATAAAGGCGATCAATAACTAAATTCATTTTTGAACTTCTCTTCCCTCCTCTGGCCCAGAATGAACCACAGGCAGCTTTCACTGACCTGAGACACTGTCCTACCTCTCTGCTGAGAGCTAGCTTGCACTCTATTCATTCTAAAACCCAGCATCCGGTCCTCAATTCACTCAGGACTCTTAGTCAAGGAAGATCAGAATCAAGACCAAACCTCTATGAAGTGCTTATTACTCCCCAGCAGCATCTCCTTAAATCTACAAATAATCATGGGCCCTTTTGAAACTTCTCTTTCACCTGCTGGTCACATAGGGTTTGCACTGTAGAGCTCTTCCAACATTGGAAGGTTTTGGTGTTGTTGTTTTGTTTTGTTTTTTTAAGAGAGTTTGCTCGGAAACTCTCTAATACCCAAGAAAGACATAGGAACCGTTAAGAGGCAAGTGTTGTTCTTCCTTGCTTGCCCTGCAACACTGCTTTCTGAATACCTATACTTCACCTCTTGCTGCCTTTACCCACATATTCATTAGTTTCTGCTGATGAAACGAATCAACTTTGAATAGATGAATACAGCCATGTGTATGCATGAGCTTGGTCCATTTCCCAGTAGGTAGACTACGTTGTGATAAAGCTTCCATGAATACATTGCATTGCAAAACAGGAACGGCATACAAATTGACCTTTTATCGTCTTAAAAGATCTTCTGTGAGGACATTCTAAGCATAAATACAATGGAAGTAGTCACAAAGGAAAAATATAGATAGATGTGACAAAGTTGAAATAAAATAATTACCTGCATTAAAAAAAAAACAGACACTGCTCGCGGGTAAGTAAATTGGTACAACTTTCATGGAGAGCAATCTGGTATATGTATTAAAAGCTTTTCGGGGGCGTCTGGGTGGCTTAGTCAGTTGAGCGTCCGACTCTTGGTTTTTGGGTCATGATCTCGCAGTTCGTGAGTTCAAACCCCATGTCAGGCTCCAGGCTGCCGGCATGGAGCCTGCTTGGGATTCTCTTTCCCTTTCTCTCTGCACCATCCCTGCTCATACTCTCTCTCTCAAAATAAATAAATAAACTTAAAAAATTAAAAAAATGCCTTTCAAATGTCCTTACCATGTCACCTAGGAATCCCACTGCTAAGAATTTATCCAAAGGAAATAAACATGTATGGGCACAAAGGTTTTGCTATGAGGATATTTATCTGTGTTAATGATCAGAGTGGAAGGTTGGAAGTAACATAAATGTCTAATAATAGAGGGCCAATCCATTGCTTGATGGAATACAGTGCAGACATTAAAAGCCATATTTTTAAAGAATATTTAATGTCATAGGAAGTACTCAGGTTATAATTAAGTAAAGTAAGCAGAATATAAAATGGTATACATAGTATGTTTTCAATTAAAATAAGTATATGTACTCATTAACTCAACAAATATTTGTTGAGGCTCTAAAATCCTATCTCTGGATAGGATTAAGGATGATTTTGTTTTTTTTCTTGATACCTCTTTATATATTCTGTAATTATATAATGCTTTCATAATCAGAAAAAAGTTATAAAAATCATTTTTCAAATTGAGGCCAGCTATTATACCTTTGTGAAGCCTAATACATAAAAACATGTTGTATTTAAAGAACACAGAGTGGGGTACCCAAATGGCTCAGTTGTGTCTGACTCTTGATTTTGGCTCAGGTCATGATCTCACGGTTAATGGGTTCAAGCCTCACATTGGGCTCTGTGCTGACTGTGCAGAGAGATTCTCTCTCTCTCCCTCTCTTTCTGCCCCTGCCCTGCTTGCTTGCGCACATTCACTCTCTCTCATAATAAATAAACTTAAAAAAAAAAGAGCACAGGGTGCTATATGGAAGTGTTAAATTACTTTAATATTGTACACCTGAAACTAATACAGCACTGTATGTTAACTAAATGGAATTAAAATAAAAACTTAAAAAAATAAAAACCTCATGACAATTTGGACCACTTCCATGGCTGTCTTTTTATTTCACCCTCCCAACAATCTTGTGTGTAGGTGTAGGCAGGGATTGTATGCCCATTGTATGGATAAAGAGACTGAGGCAGAGAAAACAAATGATTACCCTGGAAAATAGTGAGTTTGGGCTAGAATCATAGCTCTAAAACATCAGGTTTCAGGGCTCTCTTTAGCTCTACTATGTTTCCCTAAGGGTGCTGTAAAGGAAAGGAACCTCCCATGGCTTTGTCCAAATTATTTTCCCAACATTTCACCCACTCACTCCCTAGACCTTATTGTTTTTCCCTCTTTCTTCAAGTGGCTGGATACTACGGAATTCCCAAAAGAGCAAGAGGAATGACCAACTCATTTTTCCTCCTTGCCTCTCAGGGATGTACAATCACAGAGGAGAAAAGACTGTGGAAAGCGGCCCAGCCTCCTCTCCAAGTGGAGAAGATTGCCTGGCAGGGGGTGTGTGGGGGCATACCCATGCTCCTGATCTGCCTTTCCATCTCACTCTGCCAGGTACAGTTACCCCCTTTTCCCCTCCTCCTCCCACCTCCTTTGGGAGGTCTGCTAAGTGGCTGTTTGAAAGAATGAATTAGACCTAATGTCTTCTGGATGGTAATGGGCTCATGCCTGAACACCAAACTTGCCATGACGTTTGCATTTTAAGAACTCTAAAGACACCAACCTAAAGGAACATTGGGATTTCGAGCAGCACGGCAGACTAGCAAGGGAGGTATCTGTGGTCAGGATGGTGTTTTAACCGCTCTGCTAAAGATTTTACAAAATCTAGGCGTGCCTGGGTGGCTCAGTCGGTTAAGTGTCCAACTTCGCCTCAGGTCCTGATCTTGCAGTTTGTGAGTTCAAGCCCCGGGTCGGGCTCTGTGCTGACAGCCCTGAGCCTGGAGTCTGCTTCAGATTCTGCATCTCCCTCTTTCTCTGCACACTCCCGACCCCCTGCACTCATGCTCTGATTAAATTAAAAAAAAAAAAAAAGACTTTACAGCATTTAGGTAAGCTCCCTCCTCCTAGTACCTATAAGACCAGCTCCATCCTCAGGGAGCTGGCTCACCTGGAGGGGAGGACTGAGGATACTGGCCTGCAGTGGCCCATCCTTCTGGCCTCCATCAGGGGTTAGCAGGTGCAGCCAGGCACGGTGCCCGCAGCCACTCAGGAGGAAGCAAGGGAGCCTGAAGAACAGGGAAAGAATGAGTTGTCTGTGGGAAGATTTCCAATTCGTCCAAAAGAGAAACACATCCAATTCCTATTCATTTGCCTCTCGGTTCTAGTGTTCATGTCCTCTGGCTTCCTTGGGTCAATGGCAGATCTGAGCTCCTGGCTGTCAGCTTCTTTGCCTTAGTTCTGGCCTCTACTTGAGCTTGCCACCGCTGCTGCTGCAGAGGACCACCCTCCATCCATCAGCAGAGCTGGCTCCCACTTTGCTGCAAGAGAAAATTGGGATTGTACCACGTCGTGTCTGCTCCGCTGCTTCCATTTCAAGGTTTGCCCCCTGGGGCATGCAGCTCTCCCCTTCACCCACCCCTTGACCCCCATGGCTTCTTGCCAAACCTAAAGCTGTTTCCTGAAGCATCATTTTGGGAACCAAAATTACTGATACTCAGACGTAGACCAGGCCTGACTCAATGTTGGCTACCGTGGTCACCTGCCGGGTGTGTGTTTTCAGTGACATCAGGACAAGATTCCTTGTCCAGAACTCTTCCCCAATTCCTTGTCGAGGCAATAATAATATAATAATAATAATAATATAACAACGACCAATAGGTATAAATAATCACATATGTGCTAAGCACTGTGGTAAGCAATTTACACACATAAATCATTTAATCCTCAAAAGCCTAAGCAATAGGCGCTGCTGTATTATCCCCATTGCACTTTTTTTTTTCAGCTCAAGATGGTAGACTGAGCACAAACATTTAAGTCCTCTCCCTCCAGAGACCTCATTAAAATAATAGTACAGAAATTTTAAAATGCATAAACCCACCACAATAAAGAGAACAGGAGGGGAGTTGTCAGTGGATGAGAAATTTAAATAAATTTCTGAAGTCAGAAAGCATCTGGAGGAGTGCTAACTGATGAGGCAGAGTGGAGAAAACAATCAGCTTTAACCATGTGCAGAAAGGCTGCAGCTAAAGAGGCAGACTGCCTACCTTGTAAACCTTAGCAAGGTCTGGCCTCAGAGACTACAAGGACGACAGAGAGTGTGAGCGACATAGAATTAGAAGCAAGGTGGACAAGGCGGGCTCACAGCTGAAGCTCTGTACACAGAAGAGTTGACCCCTCAACCCCTACGTGGAGATGAGCTGGCAGCCAAATATTTACTTGCCAGCCTAAAAACAAAGGGTTTTTCCTTTACAGAAATTGAACAAAGTATCTAGAGAGAATGAGGTCAGCTAGTTGGGTGTTAGTGGCTCAGAATTAGGCCTTCAGCCATCTGCTATTTGGACTCTTATCCTCCACTTCCGTGCCCCCACAGAAGATGTATAACCAGCTCCCCTCCCATCCTCCTTAAGCAAAATCTGCCCATTGACAAGGTCTGCTCCTACACCCAGCTCCCACTCACACTCTGTATTGCCCCATTTTAAAAGATGAACAGGAAACAGGGGTGCCTGGGTGGCTCTATCGGTTGAGTGTACAACTCTTGATTTTGGCTCAGGTGATCTCGAGGTTCATGAGTTCGAGCCCTGCATCGGGCTCTGTGCTGACCATGCAGAGCCAGCTTGCAATTCCCTCTCTGCTTCTCTGCTCTGACCCTCTCTGATTCATACTCACTCTTTCTCTCTCAAAATAAATAAACATTAAAAATTTAAAAAAAAGATGAACAGGAAACAAAGGAGCATTAGACATACAAGGAAAGGTTGGAAAATTAAAGAGAAATCACGAGATAAATGGAACGAGTAGAGTTAATTCAGAGAACTAAAGGTAGCTTTAAATAAAGCTCCAAGTAGTATCCATGGAGAAATTTGAGAATATATTAAGTCAGTAAAACAAGAATAGAAAGGTATAAAAAATAACAAAGAATACAATTGAGCTTTTTTGCAAAACTTTTTTTTTAATAATTTACAGTGTAGTCATGGCTTCAGAGTAGATTCCCATGATTCATCACTTACATACAACACCCAGTGCTTATCCCAACAAGTGCTCTCCTAAATGCCCATCACCCATTTTTCCCACCCCCACCATTTTGCTTTGATTTTTGAACCACATGAAAGATATTACTTACTTATTTGAAATAGATGAGTTTAGTTTTTTTAAATGACGAGTTCTTGAAAATAAAAATATGATTGGCAAAGTAAAAAGTCAGAGAAGGTGACTTTTCTATAGTTCTATAGTTTTCTGTTGCTGCATAACAACTTACTAGAAGCTTAGTGGCTGAAAACAATACACATTTATTATCTCAGTTTCCGTAGAGCAGAGTCCAGGCACAACATCTGGGCTCCCTGCTCAGGGTCTCATCAGGGTACAATCAAGGTGTCCCCAAAATGCTTTCTCACCTAGATTTCACATTCCTTTCCAAGCTTGTTCAGGCTGTGGGCAGAATTCAGTTCTTTAAAGTTGAAAGAAGACCCTTAACTCCTAGAAGCTTCCCCTCTCCTTAGACAGTTTACGACAAAGTTATTTTCTTCTTCAAGGACAGCAGGAGAATCTCTTTAACCTGCCTCAAACTCCTCCTTTTCCTTTAAAGAGCTCGATTGATTAAGTCAGGCCCACCCAGGATGATCTCCCTTTTGATTAACTAAAAAAAATAACTGATTTGGGACTTGAATTACATTTGCAAAATCTCATCACCTTTGCCATATACTTAATTATGAGAGGAACATCCCATCAAATTCACAGGTCCTACCCAAATTCAAGGGGAGGAGATTATACAGGGCATGTATACCAGGGTACAGGAATCTTGGGGGCCATCTTAGAATTCTGCCTACTACAGAATATTGGGAAATAAAGATACAGAAATCTCCCACAATGAAAAACAATAAATAAGAAATAAAGGAGGAAATAAAAACAATAAAGAAGAATTCAAGAGGTTCAATGTCTAACATTGAACTATGTTAACAATGTCTAACATCCAACTATTAGAAAATAAAAAAAGAAGGAAGAGAGAAAATTATCAAAAAAGTACAACAACTGATTTCCCCAAAGTTGATGGAAGACATGAGTATTCTAACTGAAAAAGCCAACTGAATGTCACACAGAATTAATTTTTTCAAACCTACATTGCTCAGCCATGTGCAGGGTTTATATGCTAAAAACTATTAAATACTGATGAAAGAAATCAAGCCTATGTAAATAGGGAGACATACCGTGTTCATGGACTGGAAGACTTAATCTGGTTAAAATGTCAATTCTCCCAAATGGATTGATAGCTTTAATGTAATGTCTATCAAAATCCCAGTTTTTGTAGATATAGGCACACTTATTCTAAAACTAATATGGAAAAGCAAAGGAATTAGAAAAGTCAAGAAAATATTTGAAAAAAAATAAATTTAGAGAAATCATACCAAATGATTTTAAGATTCATAAAAAGTTGGGTAACCAAACAATGTGGTATCAGTAAAGGGATAGGCACATAGACCAATGGGATAGAAAAGAGAGTCCAGACACAGACCTATAAACATTTATTTTTACATTTAAACATTTTAAACATTTAAACATTTAAAACATTTAAACATTTAAATTTTTTTAATGTTTATTTATTTTTGAGAGAGAGAGAAAGAGAGAAAGAGAGAGCAGGTGAGGGGCAGAACAGGAGATGGAGACACAGAATCCAAAGGAGGCTCCAGGCTGTGAACTGTCAGCACAGAGCCCTACGCGGTGCTCAAACTCATGAACTGTGAGATCACGATCTGAGCTGAAGTCTGATGCTTAACAGACTGAGCCACCCAGGCACCCCTAGACAGAGACCTATAGAGACAGACAGGCAAGAGCAATTCAATCTTTTTAACAAATAATGCCAAAACAATTATGTTAAAAACAAGAAAAGAAAGAGAAAAAGAAAGAAGAAAGAAAGAAAGAAAGAAAGAAAGAAAGAAAGAAAGAAAGAAACTAACTTTGGGGGCTCTTGAGTGGCTCAGTCGGTTAAGGGTCTGACTCTTGATGTCTGCTCAAGTCATGATCCCAGGGTCAGGGGATCAAGCCCGGTGTTGGCTCAACATGGAGCCTACTTGGAATTTTCTCCCTCCCTCTCCCTTGTCCCTTTCCCACTTGCTTTCTCTCTCTCTCTCACACACAATAAAAAATACAAAAATATTAATAAAAGAACTTTGATCTAAATCACATACCTTACATAAAAATGAATTAAAAATGAATAGTAAAGCTGGGGTGCCTGGGTGGCTCAGTTGGTTAAGCATGACTTCGGCTCAGGTCATGATCTCATGGTTCATGAGTTTGAGCCCCGAGTCGGGCTCTCTGCTGACAGCTCAGAGCCTGGAACCTACTTCAGATTCTGTGTCTCCCTTGATCAATGCCCCTTCACTGCTCACACTCTCTCCCTCTCTCTCAAAAATAAATAAACATTAAAAAATTAACATTAAAAAAATTTTTAAATGGATAGTAAAGCTGAAATTATAAAACTTTTAGAAGACACAGGAAAAAAAATCTTCAGGACCTTGGGCTGGGAAAAGAGTGTTTATAAATGGCTCCAAAAGCTTGATCCAGGGACGCCTGGGTGGCTCAGTCAGTTAAGCATCCAACTCTTGATTTCAGCTCAGATCATGATCATGAGATTGAGCCCTGCATCAGGCTCCTCGCTGACAGCATGGAGCCTTCTTAACATTCTCTCTCTCCCTCTCTCTCTGCCCCTCTCTGCTCTCTCTCTCTCTCTCAAAATAAATACATAAAGTTTTATATATATATATATATATATATATATATATATATATAATCTTTTACTTTGTGAAAAACAGTGAAGAGAATGAAAAGACAGCCTAACAACTGGGAGAAAATATTTGCAAATCACATATCTGCCCAAGGGCTTGTATCCAGAATATATAAAGAACTCTTACAATTCAATAATAAGATTTATTGAGACAAACTAATTTTTTTTAATGAGCAAAAGATTTGAAGTGTCACTTTACAAAAAGTAAAGTCAGGAAATGAGAAATCAAACTTTAGGCAATAACACACCTCTACACAGCCACCAGAAATTAAAATAAAAAGCATACAAATTACCAAGTTTTGGCAAGGATGTGGAGCCACCGGAACTCTGATTGATTGTTGGTGGGATTTTAAAATGGGATAAGCACAGCGGGGCGCCTGGGTGGCTCAGTGGGTTGAACATCTGACTTCAGCTCAGGGCAAGATCTCACACTCCGTGAGTTCAAGCCCCGCGTCGGGCTCTGTGCTGATAGCTCAGAGCCTGGAGCCTGCTTCAGATTCTGTGTCTCCCCTTCTCTCTGCCCCTCCCCTGCTCATGCTCTGTCTCTCTCTGTCTCAAAAATAAATAAAAACCTTAAAAAAATTAAAATGGGACAAGCACTTGGGAAAACACTCTGGCAGTATCTTATAAAGTTAAACCTATACCTACTGTATGATCTAGCCATTCCATTGCTAGAGAGAGAGGAGAATATGTCCACATAAAAACTGGTACATTCGGGGCATCTGGGTTGCTCAGTCGGTTAAGCTTCTGACTGGCTTAGGTCATGATCTCATAGCTCATGAGTTCCAGCCTTGTGTCAGGCTCTGTGCTGACAGCTCAGGGCCTGGAGCCTGCTTCAGATTCTGTCTCCCTCTCCCTCCGCCCCTCCCCCACTTGTGTGCGTGTGCTGTCTCTCTCTCTCTCTGTCTCTCTCTGTCTCTCTCTCTCTCTCCCTCTCTTAAATATAAATAACCATTTTTTAAAAATGTAAAAAAAATGGTACACATATGTTGTTTGAAGTTTGTGTACAATTTTCAAAAATTGAGAATAACTTAATGCCCAGTATAAGTGAATAGATAAACAAATTGTGGTATAGCCATACCATGGAATACCACTCAGCAGTAAAAAGGAATTGACTATTGGTTGAAACAACAACCTGGATGAATCTCACAAATATGCTATGCTCACAAAACTAACATACTGCATGATTCTGGTTATACAAAATCCTAAAGTATAGTGACAGAAAGCCAGCCAGTGGTTGCCTAGGGATGGGGGAAATGAATTACAGAAGGCCCTAGAAAACTTCTGGAGGTATTGGATATGTTCGATCTTGATTGTGGGGATAGTTTCATGGATATAAACAAATGTCAAAACTTAGCACACCGTGCACTTCGAACAAATGCAACTTCTTATAAGTCACTTATTCTTCAATATAGTTGCTTTAAAAGATTATAAAAATGACACTATCTTCAATGAAACAGTCATACATGAAAGGAAACATGTGTATAATTCCATTATATGAAGTTTGAGACCATGAAACTGTTTCAATTTATTTAAAAATTAGAAGGAAAAATGAAATTTAGGTCAAAGAAAATGTTTTAATATATAATGTTAATACATTTCTCTTTATACTAATAAAGTCATAAAATATCATTTTTGATCTTTTTTTCATGAAGAAAGGGTCCACCAAAGCAAAAGTGGTTAAGGCCAATGAAAATGATAATACATCCCTGTCTGCAGTGAATTATATCTGCCAAGTCACAATAATATCAACATTACTTCTTCGTTGTCAACTTTTAGAATCAGCCTAAAAACAAAGCATGGGAAATGTAATCAGAATTAGAAAAAACAATGTAAATGTGTTTTACATTGTCATCAACCTTGACGATGTAAAAGTAGCTATGCATTTGATAGAAACTGGAGTAAAAAGAAACTGGTAAAAGCTGAAAGAGGTGTCGGTCATGGTACAGACTTGAATTGTTTTATCTTATAAAAATGGGGAGTTAAGAGATGTTGTCTATAGTTGATGGAACAATTTATAGGGGTTTACGTATATTATTTAATGTTCCAGAGGTAATTAGCATTATAACTACGATATTATATACCTGTATCGGGAGGCGTGGAGAAATAGAAGTGGGTGTGTTATTGAGCACTGCATTCTGATCTATCATAGTAGAAATCCAGTAGATGAATGTCTCAAAATGATAAATCAAGAAAAGAGGTGGGGCACCTGGGTGGCTCAGTTGGTTAAGTGACCAACTCTTCTTGATCTCAGCTCAGGTCATGATCTTAGGGTCATGAGTTGGAGCCCTGCGTAGGGCTCCTCGATGGGCATGGAAACTACTTTAAAAAAAAAAAGAAGACAAAAGTATATTATTTAGAAAAATGGAGGTCAAACAGCAGAAGAACTAAAAGCGAAAGGTTAAAAGTGGCAGCTTTTGGAACTAAAGGTGGAGGAAGTGGGGCAAAGGAATCTGTTTTTACTATTAGTTTTTCCGTAGTGTTTGATTTTTCTTTAACCAGGCGTACATGTCATTTGATAAAAATGAAGTCAAGTTCTCTCGCCTTTGTTATTCTCTACTCGAGCACCATCTGTGTATGCTTTGTTGTACTCATCCTGACTTGTAATTACGTTAGTTGTGTATGATGATTCAGTTCATGCCTTTCTTCCCATGAAACTGTAAGCTCCAGGAGGCCAAGAACAATCTGTCTTTTCTACTGGTGTATCCTTAATCCTGGCACAGAATGTGGCCCAGGGATCAGGGTTGCACCATGCATATCACCTTGGGAACTTTACATTCAAAAGACTCTCCAAGCTTCCTCTCTAAGAGCAACTAGCATTCGAGATGGCAAGTGTCCTGTTGTAGAAAGGCAGTGTCCTCCCAGGGAATGAGAGCAGGGCTGGGCATCAGAGCAGAAAGGATCTATAGCCAAATAGTAGCTCCCCTCCCACTGACCGCACCGGGAGAGGGCTCTAAAACCTTCCCTAGCTGGGATGTGAGGAGGTAGGAGTCTGGTCTGTGCTTATCCCTCCAGCACAGAGATCCTCTTAAAAGAACATCAAAGAGTGCCTTGAAGGGGAAAACAAATTCTAAATGGGCCTCCTGCAGGGAGCTTAAGAAAAAAAGAAAGAGCAGAGGTGATCTGAGCTTTTGGCATTGTGACACCAGCTGGGGAGATAGCCTCTCAGTTGGCCTAGGCTTGTGCCTGCCAGCAAGCAAGCAGTCCATCCAGTAAACACAGTGGATTCAGTGGTCCAGCTCAGACAGCTCTGAAGAGGAGTCTGAGGGGCACCTGGGTGGCTCAGTTACATGTCTGACTTCGGCTCAGGTCATGATCTCGCGGTTCGTGGATTCGAGCCCCGCATCAGGATCTGTGCTGACAGCTCAAAACCTGAAGCCTGCTTGGGGTTCTGTGTGTGTCTCTCTCTCTCTGCCCCTCCCCGCCCCCATTCTCTCAAAAATAAAAATAGACATTAAAAATAAAAGAGGAGTCTGAAAACTGCTTGGTGGCTGAGCTGTAGGTTATCTTATGGTCAGAACAAGAGTGCCTGGGAGCAGGGAACAGGGAAGCAAGCCATGCTGTCTTATTTAGCCACTTCCCTAAGAAACTGGGGGATGCTGGGGGAAATGGTTTGGGCACACCTTCCTGATTAGGCAAGGAAAAGGTGACCTGTGAGGTCTTGGTCTCCTGACCTCAGCCCCACACCTGGACATTGGAAAGTCCCAGGTGGGAAGATTTCGAGGTTCAGACCACCCCTATTGAATTCCCTTGGGTTGACTGGGCTTTCCTAGAGAAAATGTTCTTCTAATGAGGAAAACCCAAAAAAGTGGGAAAATGCCAATAAAAAATTATGGGTGATGCTGCTAGAAGAGGTAAGCTGAGAAGAAGATGGTCCACAGGGAGAAGGCCCCTGCTTAGCAGGAGGGAAATTGTTCCTCCCCCTCTCCAGGGAGGAAACAAAGGGTTTTCAGGGTTTCAGGGTTTCAGTTTTGTCTACTGGGTGCCTGGAACCTCCCTTTTGCCGGGTTCCCCGGGGCTTGGTGAGTTGTCAATAGGCAATGCAGTCACGCAGAATCTTTCTGGAATGAGTAAGTCAAAGACAGGAGTCTATTTGATGCGTTTTCAATGACTGCTGTATGTAGTTCCGTCTTTGGCTCCTCGTCAGAAGACAACTGACAGATTCATTCGGGTGAAGGATTGGGTGTTGTAAGTAGAGAAATGAACCTTGAGGCCATTTCTCCTAAGTGGGGAAGGCTTAGAGTGGAAAACGTTAAAAATGTCCCTCCTGCTCTGCGCACATTTCTCAGGGCCCAGGGCAAAGGCAGGACATGGTGTTCCTGCTCTCGGAGTAACTGAAAAAGCCAGTAGAAGTGCCCAGCTTGGGGCTAGGCTGGCAGAGCCCGCTGTCCTCACTACCCCTGGCAATGGCTTGGGGACACGTGTACTCTCAGTCCCTAGAACACAGATTCACTGGATTCCTCAGTCTTCACGCATCCAGAGAGCAGCAGTGGCCACTCCACTCCAGACAGTGAGGAGTCTCGAAGCTGACAGCCTCATTATATGCAAACGAGTCAGAGCCCGACTTTGGATCTTTCTTAATGTCCTTCTGGTTTCTTCCCTGCTCCTGCACTTGGCCTGGCTTCCTTTTCTCTGAGTTGGTCACCAAATATCCCAGGGGAACTCCTTGGGTTCCTGTCTCTAGAAGCAGATTAGTTAAGGGTACACACACTCCAGAGTCAGACTGCCAAGGTTTGCTGCCCGATGCTGCCTTTTGCCAGCTGCACACAGTTTCCTTACCTGTTTTGTGTCAGTTTGTCTTCTCTAAAATGGCAATGGTACTTAACTCATGGAGCTGTTGTAAGAATTAAATGGGACAGGTAATGGGCCTGGCATCTGGTTCAAGTTCACTAATGGTAGCCATTATTATTTGGAATGAAAAGTCCTTTTCTTTCTCTTGCACTCCCCTGCTCCTCCTTCTCCCCAGTGAATTTCTCCACCCTTCTCTAGACATGGTGAGACTTGCATTACCACATTTTCTTAAAGAAGAGATTTCCTTTTGATCTTTTCCATCTCCTGTAGACCCCAGCCCTGGATAATCACTGGCCATCAGAATCAGAAAGGCCTTTCATAAATCATCTGAGTCAATTTGTTCTTTTTGCAGATGTAAAGTCAGAGCCAGAAAGAGAAAGTGACTTAATAAAGATCGGGATGAACTAGCATCCCAGTCTAGCCCTACAGGTATTAGCAACGTCGGACACCATGTCTACTGCATTTCGGTCTAGTAGATTCAACATAAACCTGGTTAAGGATCTACTGTGTGAACTCTGCCCTTCTGCCCCAGTACAGTGGGCAACCCTCTGCCAAATGATGAGGTTTGTATACATTCAGAAATGGAGCTACAGTGTAATTGGTCTTGGGGACAGGTTCCTCTGGCCCTGAACATAGGTTCCCACCCTAAAAGTAGATGAAAGGCAGGTCCTCTATTCTTGGGAGGAGCTAAGTAAAGGACTGTTCAAGGAAGAGAAAAACAGGGTGCCTGGGTGGTTCAGTCAGTTGAGTGACTCTTGATTCTGGCTCAGGTCATGGTTTCACAGTTTGTGGGATCGAGCCCTGTGTTGGGCTCTGTGCTGACAGTGTGGAACCTGCTTCAGATTCTCTCTCTCCCTGTCTCTCTCTGCTCCTCCTCTGCTCACCTGCTCTGTCTCTCTCAAACTAAATAAATATTTTTTTAAAAGGAAAATCAAAACAAGTGTATATTTCTGTGGACCTGGAAGGTAGAGGAGACCAACTGGTTACTCAAGGGAGGCTCAGCATGGACCAGAGGTAGAAGAGGAATGGGCTTTTCTGAGAGCTGGATAATGACCAAGAATAGGTAGGGAACTAATAGTCCCAAATCAGGGAATCTCTGAGCAAGACCAAAATGGATTCTGAGTTGTCACTATAAAAAAGATGTAGAGTGTATTTGTCCCCCTGGAAATTCTATGTGTTGAGAAAGGCACATATCGCTTTTAGCTATTTATGGCTTACCGTGAAGAGGTATGCAGCAGATTAATTAGAAGGTACCATGCTTCTGAGGCTGTGTTCCCAACAAGGCAGGAAAGAGGCCCAAACTGCTGTGTCTGGTGCCAATTTCCCTACCTTCAGCCAATTAGCAACACCCCAAGGCCGCCTTCTCCCACTGGGAACACTCTTCAGATCAGGCATTACTGAATTCTGTCTTGCAACTTAAGACTGACTCTAAAGTCCTTTCCAAAGCAAATACTAATTAGGATATAGTGAGATTCTAGGTGTGAACCCTTTGTGACCTTCCTTAGATTCTAGTACTAAAGTGGACCTCAGTGTATTTGAATCACTGAAGGGAGGGAAGAGGGGAGGAGAAAAGAAAGGAGAGGGAAGGGGGCAGGACATCAGACAACTTTGGGCATGCTAACAGTAGGAAACTAGACTTCCTTCTATCAAACACTGGTCCTATCAATGCAGTTCCTTTTCTGTCCTCAATATACCAGCCCTCTCAGCAGCAGTGAGCCCATTCAGCAGGAGACACTGTCCCTTCTAGGCTCTCATGATGCCACACTTGCCTAGCTGGCCCCCTGCCCTGCGCTTCCTCAGTCTGCTTTGCTGACCCCTTTTTCTCCAAATGTTTCAGGTGTTTTAGGGCTCTACCCTTCCACCCCACTTCTTGCAAAATCAATTCATCTAATCCTATAGCTCTAAATAGCATTAATAAAATGAATGTTCCCTTATTTCCATATCTAGCCATCACCTCCTCTTTGAGTTCACACTTATGGTGGCTCTGCCATTTGCCATGTCGACCCTGAGTGAGGTGTTTAACCTTTTTGCCTCCACCTCCTCTTCTCTAAAGTGGGATGAGAATAATACCTGACCTCACAGGGTTGTTGGAGAATTAGGTGATCTAATACGTGTAGAGCAACTGGGACAGTACTTGGCACATGGTAACCATCAACAAATGTTTGTTATTATTATCATCATTATTATTTTTAATGTTTTTATTTATTTTTGAGGAGAGAGAGAGCATGAACAGGGGAGGAACAGAGACAGCGGGGAGGATAGATGATCTAAAGCGGGCTCCACATTGACAGCAGTGAGCCCGACATGGGGCTCAAACTCATGAACAGCAAGATCATGCCCTGAGCCAAAGTAGGATGCTCGACTGAGCCACCCGGGCGCACCTTATCATTATTATTTTTGACTGCCTACTTGGCAGCTTCTCTTGGTTATCTCACTGGCATCTCAGACTTAACATAGCCAAAATGGAACTCTTGATTTCTAGCCCCCAAATCACTCCACTCCCACTTTCACTTTAGTAAATGGCACCACCATGTTTAGTAAATGGCATCATCCGGTTGCTCTGGAAAAATCCAGGTGTCATCCCTATTGTTACCCTTTTACCTTATCTCTTACATCCAATCCTTCAACAGAGCTTATCAAGCTCCCAAGTACAGCCAGAACCTATCTGCTTTTATCTTTACTACTCCTGTCTTAGCCAAAGCCAGCATCAACTCTCACATGGACCCATCCTCCACAGATACCAATGATCTATTTAAGGCAGTTATTTTTTCAGATCATGTCACTCACCTGCTTAAAACTTTAATGGCTCTCTGTTGGATTTAGACTAGAACCCAAATCCTCACCAGGGCCAATTAGTCCCTCCATAATCTGGCCTCTGCCTTGCTCTCCAAACTCATCTCCACATTCACTGGACTTCTTTACGTTCTTCGTTTACCTTAAGCTTAGTTCAAGCCTCAGGGCCTTTGCACAAGCTGTGCTTTCTACCCAGAATGCCCTCCCCCCAGATCCTCATAGGACTGGCTCCTTTTATCATTCAGAAATCAGGTTAAATGTCACAATGCCACTTCCACAAAGAAGCATTTCTGGACTACCTGATATAAAGTAGCTACCCCCATCGTTGTTTTATTTTCTTCACAGCACTTACTGCTACCTGAAAATATCTTGTTTGTTCATTTGTTGACTAGATTTTCTCTCTCCCTCCCCTTTAGAACGTAAGCTCTATGGGAACAGGAACCTTGTCTATCCTGTTCACCATTGTATTCTCAGTGCCCAAGTGCATCAAAGGTTAAGGAATTTATTTTATTTTTAAAAAGTTTATTTAGGAGCACCTGGGTGGCTCAGTTGGTTAAGCGGCTGACTTCGGCTCAGGTCATGATCTTAACGTCTATGAGTTCGAGCCCCGTGTCGGGCTCTGTGCTGACAGCTCAGAGCCAGGAGCCTACTTATTATTCTGTGTCCCTCTCTCTCTGCCCCTCCCCCGCTTGTGCTCTTTCTCTGTCTCTTGCTCTCAAAATAAATAAATAAACTTAAAAAAAGGAAAGGATTTGCTTGTAGAGTGTTGTTGAATCTGGACACAACTGCTGGCTACCTGTAGCTCTCTATTTGCATTAAAAGCTAAAGAGACTTTTAAGGATGATTTTGACTATGCAGATTTATCTCCTCACATTTAATTTATGGATTCATGTCCATACATGGACATTTGCATTGTTTCCACATTTTGGCTATTGTCAATCATGCTGCTATGAGCAGAGGTGTGCAAATATCTGTTCAAGTCCCTGTTTTCAATTCTTTGGGGTATATACCCAGAAGTAGAATTTCTGGATCATCTGGTTATTTTATGTTTAATTTTCTGAGGAATCACCACACGGTTTTCCACAGGAGCTGCTTCATTTTACCTTTTGAACGGCAGTATGTATGAGGGTTCCAGTTTCTCCACACCCTAGCCAACACTTGGTATTTCCTGTTGTTGTTTTCAGCAGCCATCATAATGAATGCAAAGTGGTATCTCATAATGGTCTTGATTCGTGTTTCCCTAATGACTAGTTCTCTTGGGGAATTTTTCATGTACTCTGTCCATTTGTATGTCTTCTCTGGAGAAATGTGTAGTAAAGTCCTTTGCACATTTTAAAATTTGGTTGTTTGCTTTTTAGATGTTGAGTTAGGGGGTGCCTAGGTGGCTCAGTTGGTTAAGTGTTCGACTTTGTCTCAGGTCATGATCAAATGGCTCGTGAGTTGGAGCCCCGCATTGGACTCTGTGCTGACAGTTCAGAGTCTGGAGCCTGCTTTGGATTCTGTGTCTCCCTCTCTCTCTCTGCCCCTCCACTGCTCATGCACTCACTCTCTCTCTCAAAAATAAATAAACATTAAAAAAATTAAAGAAAAGATGTTGAGTTAGGAGTTCTTTATATATTCTGGATACTAATCTCTTATCAGATACATGGTTTACAAATATTTCCTCCCATTTCATGGGTTGCCTTTTCACTCTGTTAATAGTGTCCTTTGATGCATGAAAGGTTTTAATTTTGATGAAGATAGGATTGTTTTCTAAGAGCTAACAATTAAGGGAGGGACTAGGGCTCAGCATTAGGTTCGATGTGAAAAGGCTGATGTTCAGAGAAGTAAAGTACATCAGCAGGTCTGAAAGGATGCCATGGAGGGGAGTCCTTGGGACCCGGAAGATGTCATGAGGTGTCTGGAAACCCTGGGTAGGTAAGGGCAAAAGAAGGGAGAATAATAATAGATAATATTCACTGAGAGCTTTCTATGCACCAAGTACTGTGCTAAGCACCATACATCCATTACCTCATTTAATTCCTCTGGCAATTTTCTGAGGTGAGGATTATTACCAGCCCTAATTTATAGATGAGGAAAAGAAGATGCAGAAAGATTCAGCAATCTACCCCAAGTCACACAGCTAGAAAGGGACAGAGCTGGGATTTGAACCCAAGCAGTGTGGTTCTGGAGCCTGTGATCCCATCAATTGGCCTTCTGTACTAGACTAGTAAAGGAGATGTGGGTATGACATTGATGACATTGTGGTTGTTAAAAGTATGATGAAAACATAAGTCATAGGTGGTAGCTTTAAAGCATGCCTTGAAGAGCACTGAGAAAGTAGTCAAGGGTGGTGCTTTTTTATATGCTGGCTCCACAAAGACAGGTTTTTTAAGTTTTTAAAAAATGTTTATTTATTTTTGAGAGAGAGAGAACATGAGTGGAGAAAGGGCAGAGAGAAAGGGAGACAGAGAATCTGAAACAGGCTACACGCTGACAGTGCAATGCCCATTGCGGGGCTCAAATCCATGAATGGGGGACCGTAAGATCATGACCTGAGCCGAAGTCGGACGCTCAATAGACTGAGCCACCCAAGCGCCCCTCCACAAAGACAGTTTTATTTGTCAGGGTGGAATAGAATAGTGGTGAAGTTCATGGGCTTTGGCATCAGATATACCTGGGCTTGAATCCCAGTGCTGCCAGTTACTAGCTAGTGACCTTAGGCAAAGTATCTCACTTCTTTGTGCCTCAGTTTCCTCATCTGCAATCATGGATAAAAGCACTTACTTCATAGAGTCATTATAATGTTTTAATAAGATCTTTGATGTGACCTGTATGGCACCATGCCTGGCACCTGGAAAAGGCTCAGTAAATATAGGCTCCTGCTCCAACCAGTGGTGTGGGCCTCTCCCCCATCTTTTGATTAAAGAGAAGATTTCCCAGGCCAGGCTGAAGTAGCTGTATTTGAATAACTTCATGGGCCATGGAGGTTCATGGAGGGATAGGTGACTAAAAGTGATCCCTCCCAGAACAAAGAAAGATACTTCCTTCCCTAAAGACACATTCCCACCACCCCTGTTTGAGCCCCAGGAAATGCATTTCTATCTTAGAACAACCACTTTGTCCCAGCTTCCAGCTACCCAGGGTTCGAGAACTCAGAGCATCTCCCTACACAATCAAGAATATATTTTTTAATTTTGAGAAGGACATTTACAAGCCTCTTTCTGTCAAGTTTAATCTCAGAGAAGAGTTAGCGAAAACAATGGCCGACTGGCTCTGCAGACACTGAAAAACCATCTAAGGGAGGGTCGTATGAAAGACAAACTTCCCCGACTTCCCAGGTTTTTTTTCCTTGGCTGCCTCTGGATTGATTAATTTCAGAGAAACTGAAGAGGGTCCAAAGAGGAACCATCAAAATGATTAATAAAAGTGAGCTACTGAATGGTGCTAGGAGCTTCTAGTGAAGGGGATGGAGAGGGGGAGGCCCTGAAGGCTGAAGTCAAAGCAGCCATCAGAGACTACAGAGCTGCGGGGAACTATGGGAGGAAGGGGCAGGAAGCCTGGGCCCAGCTCCCTACTGGCCATCACCCAGCATTGGACCAGGCAATCTGGGAGATCAAAAGGAGCATAAGGGGTGACCTGGGTGGTTCAGTGGGTTAAGTGTCCGACTCTTGATTTCAGCTCAGGTCATGATCTCACGGTTCATGAGTTCAAGTCCTACATCGAGCTCTGAGCCTGCTTGGGATTCTCCCTCTCTCTGTGTGTGCACCCCCCCAAATAAATAAATAAACTTTTTTAAAATAGTATAAGGCTTGGTCTATGCCCACAAAGATAGGGGGAAAGGGCTACATCCACAAAAGGACAAATTACACCCGTAGCCAAGAATACACGTGCTGTGACGAAGCATTCACTCTCTGATATGTGCCAAAAGACTAGTACAGGGAGAAGTGCTTACCATTCCTAGGAGGATGGGGCCCTCACAGGCAATGGGGCTGAGGCCTAGGGGGAAGGACAGGGTTGGCTAAGCAGAGAAAAGAGAGAGCCACACAGGCCTGGGGAAAACTGCAAGACCAAAATGCAGAAGGCGGGATAGGAACAAGGAAGAGTGAAAAGCCTGGTGGAGGGAGCAGTTCTCAGAATGGACTAGTGGTAAATGGACACTAGCAAAAGGGTTTAGAGCTTATGCTATGGGGTGAGGGCAGCCACTGAAGGCGTCTGAGCAGGACAATGTCATGATGCCAGCCACACTTTGGCAAGATGGACCTGTCTACGCATGGAGGATTGGAGGTGAAGATAGGGAGACCAAAGCTGAGACTAAGCCTTTAAGAAACCTCCTGGGGCTGCAGCCACTGAACACGTGCTCAAGCATTGACAGGGGCCAAGCCCCAGCTGACAAAGCCAGCTGGAGTCCAAGCTTCTCTCCAAAAGATGCAGTCTGGGTTCCAAACCCTGAGACCACAGCCTGAGTTCCTTCAGGCTCACCAAACCCATGGAGCTGGTCACCATTCAAAGCACATCTCAGCAAGCTTAGGCCTGTACCAAGGACAGATTTCTGGGCAGATGATATCTCTGTTATAAATAGAGAATTTGACTCCAGGTGGGAAATTCAATTTGTGGGAGCAGATGAAATCTTCTAAAACCAAGATCTGATTTCCTGAGCAAATGTCCTTTGGTCTTAATGAACGAGAGAGGGCGATAAGGAAAAGAAGAAGCTATAATTAGGCCTTTCCCCTAAATAGGAGGCTTCTTGGATTACCAGGGAACTGCCTGCAGTGCCTTAACAAATGCCTCCCATTTCTGAGCCATGGCTTTGGAGACAATGAATGCCATTAAACATCAATGCATCACTTAAGAATGGTTGCAAAGTGCTTTTCAGCTCTTGTTTTTCATTAGCCAACCCCATCTCCCACCCACTCTCTTTCCCCACCTCATTCCCTCAAGCCCACCCCACTATGAGCCTGGAGAGGCTTATGCAGGTTGAAAAGACGAGAACTCGTAGGCAGAAAGGTTAATCAATTTACTCCAGGTCAAACACAGCAAGTTACTGACAGTCCAGCAGTGAGAATGTTCTAGTCAAGCCTTTATGGGGGTTATTGCTTTACCCCACCAAGACACACAAGCCAACACCTGCTTTCCTGCAAAGCTATTTTTTTCTTCCCTGTCTGGTGAATGGCAGCCAGAGAAGCAGAAAATCAGATCCAGAAAAAACAGAGTGAAGAAAGCAGAGATCAGTAACAGACAAAAAGGTCCATGGGAGAAACCGCTGATCCCTCTAAGGTCTGGTATTCCTGAGCCTTCTGCTCAGGTGGAGTAGGCAAGGACAAGCATGAGGAACACTCTATCCAGGAATCACTGGCTTCCTGCTTGGGTGGCCCTGGGCAGTTATTTGGCCAATCTGAGCCTTAGTTTCCTCATCTCTAAAATGGATGATTATAGGGGCACCTGGGCGGCTCTGTCCGTTAAGCGTACGACTCTTGATTTTGGCTCAGGTCATGATCTCGTGGTTCATGAGTTTGAGCCCCCACATCAGGCTCCACACACTGATAATGTGGAGCCTGCTTGGGATTCTCTCTCTCTCTCTCTCTCTCTCTCTCTGCCCCTCCCCTGCTCACTCTGTCTTTCTCAAAATAAATAACCTTTAAAAAAATAAAAAGAAAAATAAAACGGGTGACTATAGCAGCCTTACATACCTCACAGTGTTATTGCGAAGATGAAATAAAAGCCAGCTGTAGGGGTGGCTGGGTGGCTCAGTCAATTAAGTGTCCAACTCTTGATTTTGGCTCAGGTCCTGATCTCGTGGTTCTGAGATCGAGCCCCACGTCAGATCTGCCCTGACAGCTCGGAGCCTGCTTGGGATTCTCTCTCTCCCTCTCTCTCTCTGCCCTTATCCTGCTCACGCTCTCTCTCTCTCTTTGTGTCTCTCCAAATAAATAAATAAACTTAAAAAAAAAGCCAGCTGTAAAGCCCTGTGCCCCTGGAAGGGGTTATCTGAGGGTGAACCAGGAAAGCTTCCCCTCTCCCTCAAACTCCTCAGCCACCTGCCTCCTCTGTATCAAACATTCATGCTATTAGTCACATCTTTGGAGAAAGACATTGAAAACTTGGTTCTGGACAAAACACAAAGTGTTGGGAAACTTGTTGATCCATTAGCACTCACTGGTACATTTATCAGATGATCAAGGACTCCCAAGATTTTGCAGGGAGGTGGATTCGAACACTCTTTCTTCCCTAGAGTCTTCCGGGGACATTTGTCTCTATGTGGTGTTTTCTTTCCGAAAAGTTCCAGGCACACCCTTCTGTAAGTCTTCAGCCCTGTGAAAAACATTGGGCAGAGGTTTGATTCTCCTTCAGAGTTTCCCCTCTCCCCCCAGGGGGACCTTAAGCACAGAGAGGTTAAATCAAGTGTCCATGACCACACAGTGGCCTAACCCAGCCCTCTGCTCATCAGCCTAGGAACATTTCCTGTCATCCACTCAGATTCTCCTTTCCAAATTTCACTCCACCCCCACCCCCACCCCAACCCAGACAGGTGAGCAAAGTCGAGGAGGCTGGCTCCCAGCAGCAATGTCCCAAGTGCACGCCGAAGTCCCTCATGGGGAATAGCTATATTGGTGGCAACAGCAGCGGCAAGTGCTTGGCATCTGACAGGCTCCGTCAGCATCGATTTAAATTGGTGTTTTGCTTCCTAACTCCAGGAGGGCAAACATGCCTAAGATGCCAGCAGGGGGCTAGCGAAGGAAGGCATACAAGGAAGCGTTGGGCGATTCCCCGGAGCCTGTCAATTCACCTCCCACACTCCAAGGCCTTCCTGGGCCACTGGCCCTCTCTCTGCAGGGCTCCCTCTGCTTGAAGGAGGTGGGCAAGTAGGAACCAGCCATGCAAAAGCTCTTTCTCTAAGAAGAGATCAAAAAAAGGAGCTCCAGAGTAGGGCTAGGGCCATGGAAAGCTGCACGGTGGGGCGGGGGGGGGGGGGGTCTTAGCCCCGGCCTTCAGTGGCGGCTTATTTGGCCCTGGCTTCCAAGGTCCCCAGAGCAGCATCCCTCCCTTCAGGCTTGCTTTGGCTGCACTTGGATGCAGGCTTGACCCAGGGTGCTTGTTAAATAGAGTCCTGGGGTCCAGGTTGGGGCCCAGGAATCAGCCTTTTCACAGCTCCCTGCAGGATTCTGATGCAGCAGGGTCAAGGCTCACAGCTGGGGAAATGCCGCATGAGAGCTCCTCCAACCCACTCCGTAGTACCCCAAGGAAAGGTCCCTGGTCACTGTCTCATCTCCTCACAGCACTGCCCTGGGAGAGGTGACAGGCAATCTGATAGATTTATTCAGGCGAGTGCATTAATGGGCGCTAATGACTTAATGTGCTGTCCATTCCAGATAACATGTGCAATTTACCCGGACCTTCTGGAGACTGGGCCTTAACCCAAAGGAGAATTTCCGGCACACACAGCCAGTAGGCGGGTGAATTTGAGTCAGGGGATGGTTCGCATCACACCAACTAGGAGGCTGCCTGAACCCTCTGGGACCTACAGGTTCGGGTGGTCCTGCTTCGAGTCCTGAGGGGGAAATTAAGCTTACTAAGAAGACAGACTCCCCGCCCACACACACACACTGCTGCACCCCAACACTGCAAATGGCTCTAGTCATTCTTCCTTCTCACCACTCCCTTCAGTAGAGATAGTGGGTCAAAAGCAAGCAGGTTCTGGGATAATGCATTATTCAGTGCCTCTTGAATGGGTGTCTCTATGCCTCATTGTGGGGTGCATGGAGCCATGGGATAAACAGAGTGCATCTTTTTGGAGTTTCCATTTATGCAAGGATTTTAAAGCTCTCCAGTTGCTCACATAGTAAATCAAACACCAGTATAGTTATGGTGTAGAATGTGGAAATTCACGTTTCAAAATTAAGTGTGAGACTTTGAAGAAATTTGACACTTTGGGCCACTTTGGCCTTGACTTCCAGATTCTCACTTTATTGTATTGTTAGGGATTCTGTGAGAGTGTGTGTGTGTGTGTGTGTGTGTGTGTGAGAGAGAGAGAGAGAGAGAGAGAGAGAAGGTTGAGAAGCACTGCCAATTAAGGTCTGTGTTTACCTAAGGATAAATTAGTTCATGGGATCATCTAGGACTATGATAAGGGATGGATACATTTTGATGGGGGACAGAGATTGCATTTGGGAAATACCCAGAGCAAGCTCAGTCAGTAGGCATCTACTGAGTAGCTCAGTCAGTTAGGCATCTGACTCTTGGTTTCGGCTTGGTTCATGATCTCACTGTTCTGTGAGTTGGAGCCCCACATGGGGCTCTGGGCTGGTGGCACCGAGCCTGCTTGGGATTCTCTCCCTTTCTCTCTGCCCCTCCTCCACTCGTGCTGTCTCTGTCTCTCTTAAAATTAAAAAAAAATTAAAAAAAGAAAGAAATACCTAGAGCCTGAAGAGCTGTCTAGGGGAGAGTGCTCAAAGAGGATCTAGGAAAAGCGGGCTTAATGAGGGGAGGTGCATATGGGATGTCAGAAGGAAATCTTGTTAAGCCAGTACTTAGGTAAGTGAGATGAGCAGGGGCAGGGAAGACTAAAGAACCAGGAACACTAAAGAGGGCTGGGCTTTACTGATGTAAATAGTGTCCCTCTGACCCCAAACCCCAGGGAGGAAGCCAAGAACTCAGTGGACCACATTCTGGTCACAGGGCATGACTATAGGATGAACCCCAGTTCTAATGTGGGGATCCCCCTCCCATGACTGGGCACCTCCCTAGCAAGTTGTGTATGGGAGGGGCAAGAATATAGACAGGGAAGCTGGAGCTAGCTCGGACCCACACTACTAGCAGGCAGCAGGCCCCTCAAGCAGTTGTACGTTTGAAGGGAGAGGGCACCAGCCAGCCCAGGCTTGGGAAAGAGTCGGATGAGGATCTGCAGCTCATGGCCCTGCCGGGAGTTGTTCCTTCCAATGTCTACCAGTGCACATGGGGTGCACTTGAACGCAAAGGGCCACCGAAAGGCCCTCTTGGAATAATTGCCCATCCTTTTGTCCTTCCTCCTACTGACAAATCCTTCGAAATGATCCTTTCTTCTTCATTTCTTTTCTCTGGCATTCTCTTTGTCATCCAGCTTTCCTGCTCCCTCCCAATCTCCCCAGTAGCTCAGGAACTGAGGAGTTTCCTCTCCCTTTTTCTCCAACCACCCTGTCCCAAACACCAGGGGCCTGGTGGGCCTGGGATGCTTGAGGATGGTGGGTGTCTTGCTGAAAGGCAAGATGGAGAATAAAAGGCTGGGAGCTGAAAACTACAAAGTAGGTTTCCTCCTTGATCTTTCTGATTCTGCTGTCTTCCTACCATCCCAGGGCCTGCCTAGCCACCCAGGGGATCCCCTTGCTGCCTTTGGCAGATGCACTTCTGGCCATCACCATCAGCGGTACCCCTCTCTTCACTTATTCATCTTTTCCTGGGCACCAGTGGATAGCCACGTTGCCTCAGCATAGGCAGGCAGCTTAGTAAGTCTCTGGAAAATGTTGGCAGCCTGTCTCTGCTGTGTAATCCCAACTGAAGGGTTGGAGTCATAGCCGTTTTGGAGAAATTATAACCATTGTAGTCAAATTGGGATGGGTTCAAATCCTGGATTAGGTCCCACTAGCTGTGTGACCTTGTGGAGACTAGTTGACCTCTCTGAGTCTCCATTTTCCTTCAAAATAGTAACAATCATAAGTAACTAACTACCCTCTCAGGTTTATTGTGAAGATTACAAGTGATAATACACGCGAAATGCTAGCACAGTGCCTGGCCCATAATAAGTTCCCAATAAAAGTTAGCAAGCATAATTATTGTTACTATTAATTGTCATTACCTGGTTAGAATCCAGGTTCCACCATTTACTGCTACGTGAGTCTTGGCTCCTTCCTTTGTAAAATAAGGATGATGTTCCCTAGGTAAGAGGGTTGTGGTGATCATGAAAATCAGTTAATGCATGTAAAGCTTTCAGGGCTGGCTGGAGGTCCTACCAGGGGAGTGGAACTAATTGTATCCCCTGGGATGAAGAACCGTCCTCCTTTTCCTAGGAGCCGTAGCAAGGCGCTCTGCTCGCAGTGAGTAATGGGTCCTTAAACGTTAGTCAGTATTACTATCATTACTGGAGGCCAAAGAGAGTCTCTGTCCATTTATCCCTGGATTCTCAGTTAACAGTGGTTGGTTGGTTGGTTGCTTGGTAAGTGCTGATTATAGTCCAAGGTGTCAGTAAGGCTGGGCTGCCTCTATCCACTCTCAGTGTGCAGGGGAAAAAAATAATGCCACTTATTAGCGTCGTCTCAATGTATTGATTTTAATAGGAAATAGACTTCTGGCTGGAAGATCTTCATTCTTCATCCAATTGTCATGAGATGGAAAAGACTGAATTCTTACCCCGAGGGAATCGTCCTCAACAAATTTCAGTGCAACTGGAATGAGGGTCCCAATTTTACATTCAAGTGTTTCTTTTACTGCATTTTGGTGCAGGGCTAAGAATGTTAAAGAACCCTCTCTGTACCCTGTCTCCTGCTCTCCCGCCTCCCTCATTTCTGTTGAGCATAGGGAGTGCTCAGAGCTTGTCAAACAACAAAAACAAAAACAAAATCCAACAACACTTGCCTGTGATTCTCTGGGATGGGGGTGGGGTGGGAGAGCTCCCTTTGGAAATGAAGCCAGCCAATGTGCAGACAGGCTTAAGAACTCACTTTGGCGGAGACAGCAAGAAACAATGCAAATGCTACATCACTTCAGACCCAGAATGAAGCAGAATAAAAACAAAACGGGGAGCCTTTTAGCAACTGACGAGGAGGCAGATTGATCTTGAGAAAGAATGACAGCTACCATTTACTGAGACCTTTTACATCCATTTTGTCATTCAATACTCCTGCTAACTCTACAGGGAAATTATATCATCTCCATCCCCAGGCTCAGAGAGGTTAAGTGACATACCTAAGGTTACACCGCTAGTAAGAAGCAGATTGTGGGGCACCTGGGTGGCTCAGTCGGTTAAGCATCTAACTCTCAATTTTGGCTCAGGTCATGATCTCACAGTTGGTAGGATTGAACCCCAAGGTGGGGCACAGCATCAATAGCACAGAGACTGCTTGGGATTCTCTCTCTCCCTCTCTCTCTGCCCTACCTCTCTCTTTCTCAAAATAAATAAATAAGCAGGTTTTTTTTTTAAAGAAGCAGATTCCAAAAGCTGTGCCCTTAATTACTACTCTAAACTGTACAGTGCCTCACTGGTCACCCGGGGAGCCTTCACACAAGCATTTGTCCAGTGACACAGTCCCTCCTAATACTCTTTCCCCCTTCACTAACCCTTCTTTGCTTTTGTTTACCACACAGCAGATTGACTGGAGCCTGGGTATATGCTTCCAGTGAGCCCAGCAAGCAGCAGAAGACGGCTAATCAGAATCACAAAATGCATTTATTTTAGTTATTAACCCATTGAGTTTTATTGTGAGAACTGATGCAAACCAACTTGTTGTATCTGTGTTATTAATATTAATAAGGAACACACAGGGTAAGGATCAGAGGACTCTGGAGGGGATTCCCCCCCACCAGACATCGCCCCAAGGAAGCCAGCCAGGAACTAACTGTCTGGCTGCAAATAGCATTATGCATACTGGACAGCTGGTTCCCGGCTCCCTCTCCAGTCCCTGGAGACAGGAGGCCAACTCTTCCCTGCTTCTCATCACCTCTCTCTTTTGGAAGGATTAGAAATCAAGTCTGAGTCATTTCTCTGGCTAGTCGTCTTCTTCTTCTTCTTCTTCTTCGTACTAGCTCAGTATGTCTGTGGTCTTATGTGTGACTCCGTGTGTGTGTCCCTGGGTGTGTGCGTGCGTGTGTGTGTGTGTGTGTGTGTGTGTTATGTTCCTCAGAACATCATCTCATGTATGGGTCTGCCTGTGCATTTGCCAGGAATATTGGATGTTTTTCTCCCTGCATGTCTTTACTTTCAATCACCATCCATTTTTGATACTTCTATCAGCCTGTTTGTCCAGCCTGGGCTACCCCCATTCCAGATGCAGGGAATTTCCATCTTTTTTTCAAGGTAGGAAGAGCCAGGAAGAAAGCAAAAGTGTGCTCACTGGATGGATGGCCAAATCTGCTAGTCAGCTACTCCACTGCTGATCCTAGCTGCAGGGAGCCACAGAGCCCTGCACCTGGAGATCTTCTCTGGATCCTGGAAATTCCACACAGCTCACAAGCCCATCCTCTTGCCCCACCAAGAGGAGCCCTCATTGGCCCTCAGTAGCCCTTCCGCCTCTTCTGCTTAAAAAGAACTGGGGGTGAGGAAGAGATTCCAACCAGAATGGGTCCCCTTTTCTCAAAACCCCCCTTCCAGAGGTCCAGGCACATAGAGGAAATGGAGGAAGGCTCACTTTTCACCCTAGAACTGCTGAGGCCAGAATGTGTCCATTAGCGCTCTCTGAAAGGCTTCTGGCACTCAGAAATTCACCATACATTTGACATCACCCGTGGCTCTTCAACTCTAACGCTTGCTTCCTTCTGCCTTTCTCTTCCCTGGCCTCAACTTCTGCCCTCCCAGACCTGATGTCCAGCTTCCCAGTCCCCCCGGGGTCCCCACAGAGGCTGTCCTCTGCGGGAGAGGGAGAGTGGCCTTTTTCTTCGTCCCTAAAACTCCTCCAAGGGGGTCTGAAGGCAGCTAGAAGACCAAGAGCCTTTCTTGAGTCTTGGCTGCTACGTGTTTAGTATTCACAGCGTGTCTCTTAAAAATGTCCTGAGATCATTCATCAGGCACTGTGCTGTGTGCCTAGCTACTCTCCTCTGGGTGTGCGTGCGTGTGTGTGTGTGTGTGTGTGTGTGTGTGGTGTGTGTGTGTGTGTGTGTGTGTGTGTCTGCGCAGGACCCTCCCTCCATCTGCTGGCGAACACACATGCACACAAACCTTAACCTCCTTCCCCTCTCACCAAACCAACCTCATGCTCCAAGCGGACCTTTGCCCGCTGGCAGATCGCTCCCTTCCCGAGGTGGGCTCCAGGGCTGGGCCTGGGCTCCAAACAGCTCGCACTCCAGTGCTGAGGAGAGACGCTGCCGGCAGGAGCCGAGCCGAAACTCAAAGTGCGTGTAGATGTTGACAGCGTTGACCTGGAGCGGAGCTGCCGGAAAGGCAACCCCAGCGAAAGGCGAGCAAATGGGAGGCGAGGGGAGCTTGGGGAGGCAAGGTCAGGGGCCAGGGAATAGTGTCCCTAAGCGAGCGTTCCCGTCGCCCCTTCTCCGCAGTTCACTCCCCCACCCCCACCCCCGCACTTTCCCGGGTTCACTTCGGAAATTGGCTTGCCCGGTTAGCTGCCAGCAGTTCCCGGCAGAGCTCAAACCGAACAGTCAGGTTCAAGAAGTGAGGAAGCGCCGGGCTGGGTGGCTGGGTTGCTGGGTTGCTGGGTTGTGTCTTGGGAGATTCTTTCCCCAATTGTCAATTTTGTGCTTATTTTTAGTTGTGACCCTAGCCGGGAGCTGTGCCTTTAAGCCGCGTTCCCAATCGGGGAAACCGACGCCAGCACTCGAGGGTCGGGAGGCTCCTGAGAGGCCCCTCTTTTCTGCACTCCCCCTCCCCCGCCCCCGCCCCCGCCCCCTCCCCCGCCCCTTCTCCCCTCCCCGCCTCTTCTGTCCGGCCGCCTCGCGGCCAGCCGTCACCTTGCCGCCTGCCGCACTCCTGGAGCGAGAGAGCGACGAGCGAGCCACGGCGATGGTGCTGCCCGCGGCGCAGCCATGGAGCCCGCCCGAGGAGCCCGCGCGCGCCGCTGCCAGCCTGCCCGCAGCCCGCTGCCTGCGCGCCAGCTCCCGGTGTCCCGGGCCAGCTGCTGCCGCCCCGCCAGCCTCTGCCCGCCACGCCGCCCGGCGCCACTGAGCCCCACGCTCGTGCCGGGCTCGGGGACACGGGCGCCCTAGTCCCGCCGCCGCCGCCGCCGCCGCCGCCGCCGCGCCGCCGCCGCCGAGGAGGAGGAGGAGGAGGAGGAGGAGGAGGAGGAGGAGGAAGAGGAGGAAGAAGAGACGGAGGAGGAAGGTAAGAAGCGCGCTGCCTTGGGCGGGGGGGGCGCCCGCGGGCTCAGCCCGGCCAGGGGTGGGTCGCGGCGGCAGCGTGCCGCTCCGGGTCGGCTCGGGGGCGACCGGCGCTTGGGAGCCCCCGGGAGTCGGGGTCAGGGCGGGGGGCGCGGAGTTTGGGCGGGGAGGGCCGGTTGCGCGCCCACTGCCCCGAGAGTCTCCAGCTTAGCAGGCTCGCCTTGGCCGCTGGGGGTGCAGGGTGAGGAGCCGAGTGCAAGGGAGTGCAGCGCGTTCATTATGGGGCCTTTGTGTGTGCGCCAGGGCCCTGGGCACAGTTGGGAGAGCTGGCGAGACTCGGGGCCTGGCTGCTGGGAGGTGGCCACTTAGCTGGGGTGCCCGGAGAAGCCCGAGCCCCAGGGCCGCCAGAAACAGCTGTCTGAAGCATGTGTGTGGTTCTTGGGGCCATGTTCACACGCGGACACGGACGCGCGCGCGCACACACACACACACACGCACGCACACACAGCCGCACCATATACCCGGGGCTCAGCTACAGTCACCCCCATCCAAAGACGAAACACACAGACACACAGAGAAACACACACACAGCTACACTTGCCCCTTCCACCAGGATGCTAATTAAGCAGTCACCCAAACATACACAGCTAGGCGCACCTCCTCCCCAATGCCGAAATACATGTACACACACACACACACACACACATTTCTACTCCCCAGCCTGGTGCTTTGGAGGTTGGAGAGTGTGTATGTGAGTGTGTGTGTGTGTGTGTGTGTGTTGTCTCAGAGTATCCCTGAGAAACTACATGACAGCTGCACATTACTGCAGATCCAATACCTGCTGCCCCCCTTCACACAAACACACAGCCAACCCCCACCCCAAGCTACTGTAGATACCTCCACCAGGGCCCTTGAGAACTCTATTCTGAGGGGGAAAAAGCGTTCCCAACTCTGATAGTTGTGCCCTTCCACGCCTGAGCTCCTGGGTCTCCTGCGCGCGCACACACGCACACACACACACACACACACACACACACACACACACTGAATCCACTGAAGGGGCAAATGCTTGACAACCTTTCCCCAGAAGCAGGTGGCGCCCCTACCCTTGCAGCTGTCACCCAAGAGCCCTTGACCACACTGTACGCTGAGTCCTGTGGACCTGTCCCCTCCCACTGGCATCGGAGTCCAGCTGCAGAGCCCTGGAGTCCAACCGGTGGTCTCAGCATCCTGCAGCTCTTGTGGAGGGCGGGGCAGTCTCTGGACTTCTGCCCATTGGGGAAATTGTTGTAAGACCAAGGCTCCCTTGGGGGCGTCCCTCTCAGAGGTGGAGGGTGGGGAATCTATGCTGACTCAGAGAGAAGCCCCAACTGAGTTTTCCCTGCTGGAAAGCTGGGGTGAAAGGCGCACTTTGGCCTGCGGTTCAGCAGCCCCCCCTCCCCGCCCCTGGGGCTTTCAGCTGGGAGACCCTGCCTCTCCCTCCCCTTCCTCTCCTGTCAAGCTCACTGCAGAAGCTGGGAGAATCCAGTTCCTGGCTTCCTCGGAGCTGAGAGAGGCTTCCCAGGGAGCCTTTGCTATTTTCACTGAGCAGAAGGCTCTCAGCTCTCCCTGGGGAGACCTCAACAAGACTTGGCCATGCCCAAGCAGACATGCCGGCCTCTACCCAATTTCATGGCTTATTATTGTTATTTTTTTTCATGTGAGAGAAGCATTTAAACCTCAGCAGTTTGGCGTGAGTGAGGGTATCCCTGAGTTGAAATAAAACATAACGCGCGTGGAGGGGGCAGCAAGATTGGAGCAGGGAGGACTGGAGGAGTTGGCTGGTTTAGGTGGAGACACCGAGCCAGACTCCAGCCCTTGGTAAAGTCGTGACAGAGATGGATTCGACGTCAGAGCCCTGTCCCTGCACCCCTCCCGTGGGCTGCTCCAGTCGCCTCTGGGTCCCCTCCCCCTCCCCCTTAGACTTTTAGGCGGGGCTTTGCTCCCTGCTCGGGCAAATCTGAGGGCAGAATCCCTGCCTGGCCAAGATGTTAATATCTCATAATGTTTTACTGCCTTCACCTCTCAGGTAACATTTGCATTTTTGGAACAAGGCAGAGGAGTGGCTCCATTGGTGGGGCTGTCAAGCACCTGTGGCAGGACCCAGGCTAGAGCATTTGTGGACGGCGTCATCTACTGTCTCTGTCTGGCCCCGAGTTCTGCGTGATGTGTGTGTGGGAGTGGGGATGTGGGAAGGTGGGATGTAATTATGGAGGGCTTTGAGGCCCACGGAGAGAAGGTTTAAATTGACACGAGAGGCAATTGGGAGCCACTGCAGGATTCTGACAAGGGAGGGGATATGATCCAAGCGGGAGAGAAACACTCCTTGCTGCATGTGGAGGGATCCTCCTCTCTATGCCACTGATACCCACCACCACAATTGCCTTGCAAGTGTGGGCTGATGGCCAACAGAGAGAGAAGAGGCCAGGCGAGGGTAGTGGGAGCCTCAGGCTCCTGGCTCCAAGCATTTTCCAGATCTGAAGTGTCTGCAGACTGGCAGGGCTAGCTGCCCTAA
Organism: Panthera uncia; assembly: GCF_023721935.1. NCBI lineage: Eukaryota > Metazoa > Chordata > Mammalia > Carnivora > Felidae > Panthera > Panthera uncia. Next base: position 83,750,186 of record NC_064817.1, read on the forward strand.
ACCAGCAAGTGCCCTCATAAACACTAGCTGGTGATGCTGTTGGTGCTGTGGCTTCTGACAGTGCAATGGAGCTTCTGCCTCCCTGAAAGAGGGGGTTGGGGACTCCTAGGAGGCCACAGGCCACATTTTGAATGAGTCGGAGGACCTGCCCCACCAATGAGTGGCACAGCCCCAGGGTCTTGGGAAGTGAGCTGTGTGGCCCGAATGGGGTATTTTGCCACCCATGAGATCTTTTGGGAGCAAGAGTGGGTTGAAAAAGTGCAATGGAAAGCCCTGGGATTGCTGACCACAGCAGCAAGCCGGGTAGGGCACGGGGGTGGGGTGAGGCAGTTGAAGTCCCAGGGTTTGTTGGGGGGTAGACTACAGGGGGGCTCAGCGGGGCATGGGCGGAGAAGAGGCATCGGTCTGGCACCGCCCACTGCCATAGTCCCCACTTCTACCCTCGGAGGGAGCATGGGTAGATGTGGGACAGGGTGGATGCTGGACAACAGAAGCACTCTGCTCTCCACCCCCCCCCCCCAGGAATGATTGGGCTTCGAGGAGCGCACTGGACAAGGCACCCTGAGAAGGTAGCACCAATGCAATAGAGAAAGGATCCCGTTCTTGTGGAGCCTCTAGGCTAGTTGAAACCATGAAAGACACACACAGATACACACACACAACTGGAGCAAATTGTGGGAAGGGAGGCTCATACAGATGAGCTTGGCTTATGGGGGTTCATGCCTTCACAAGGCCATAGCAATGATTTCTTTCTAGAGGGGCAGGGACAGTCCCCATCGATTCTGGATGAAGACCCTTAGCTTGGACAGGCCCCTGGGAGGAAGCTGCACCCGCGTTAGCTTCAGCAATGGACCAGCCTTTTGGCTATTAGCATTCGTAGCAGAAAACTCCATTCTGGCTCTTCTCTCAAGGACTTCTGTTTTCCTTCTTACCATAAATTCAAAAAGAAAAAACATCCTCTTGCATTACCAGCAACCAAAATGAAGGACTCAAAATGGGCTTTACCTTTGCAGCTCTACTGAGAAGGGCCAGGGGCAGAGGGGAGGGAAGCATACCATCTCCCCTCCTATCCAGTGCCCCCTCAGCTGAGCTTTCAAGGAGAGGGCAGGGATCTTGGGGCTCCGTATTATTTCCCAGCAGCGTCCCCCTTTTTAAGGGCACTATCCTTACAATGGATGTGGCACACTAGCAACTTACTCCCCTGGGCAGTCAGAAAATGAGCTTGGAAATCAGAGTGTGTATATGACATGGGGGCAAGGGGAGGAAAAGAGAGACAGAAAGAGAGAGAGAGAGAAGAGGTTGCCTGTTATATGTAGGAGCCGCTGTGCCTGTTGGTGTTGATGAACTTGAGATGAGCAGGTCTCTCTGTATGCATGCCATAGCTAGTGACCTTTCCTGAGCCTCCGGTTCACTTTGGCATTAGCCACACTGCTAGCCATCCCTAGGTCTTTGAAGAGCTCTCTGCCTGGTTGTACTGTTTGTGTCTCCTTCCACCCCAGGGACCCCCTCCTTTTGTCTTGGTTTTGCTCCTTCTCCTCCTACCCCTCAAATCTGGGTGTCTTCCAGCTCCTCTTGCTTTCTACTTCCTCTGTTGCCAAGGACATCCAGCTGTGTCATAGCTTCTCGTCTCACCTCTCTACTGGCCATTCCCTCTTCTCTAGCCCAAACTTAACCCCTCTCTGATAGTTCAGCTTGAGATTTCCAGCTTCTTGCTGAATATTTCCCCTTGGATAGTCTGTTATTGTGTCAGACTCGACGTTCACAAACTCACTCGCTCTTATCTCTGTCACGCAAGCCTTCTAGTTGCCCAGATTAGAAACCTCAGAGCCATCCTACTCTACCCTGGTCCACCCCACCCCCGGCCACCATCTCATATCTATACTGTACTGGTCTCTTTCCATCCCAGTCTGTAATATCAACACCAGCCAGATTCATATTTCTAAATATCCTTTATTCATTATGCTTCTGACCAACATCTTCGAGGGGTAATTACCAGATGGCCTGTAGGATAAATTTCAGCTTCCTTAGCTTGACACTCAGGACTCCCCTTGAGTAGGCCTAATGCTGTATATTCTTAGAACTTCATTTCCCACTCTTTGTCCCCATCACAGATTCTCAAATTTTAATGTTTCTCAAAAATCACTTGCAGATTCCTAGTGAGAAATCTGCTTCGGTACAAATAATCCCACATGGACCCTCTACTCCAGCCAAATTTCTTTCCTCAGGGTCTCCTAAACCTGTCTCCTGTACATGTTTGGTCATCTGTGTTCTTGTTCATGCTATTCCACTCACCAGGTGTCCCCCCTCCTCTTTGCCCATGCTCCTCTCCTGTCCAGTACCACTATACCCATCCTTCAACGCCACATTCAAATTCACCTCCTCTGTCAAGTCTTCTAGACTGAAGTGATCTTTCTCTCCCCACTCTGAACTCATCCTGCATTTACTGGCTGTAAAATACATTTGGCAAGTACATCACTGATACGCCTTACTCTTATTGCTTGAATCATTAATTCATATATGCCTCACATACATATATAACTTCTCATATGCATATGTCTTGTCTACATTATAAGCTCAATGAAAGAAAGAGCCTGGTGTTTTTTCTCTTTTTTAGCCCCATAGCACACAATGCCTCACACATGGTAGGTAATCAATAAACATTTGTTGGGTTGGACTGAATACTTGTTGGGTCATAGTAGAGGGGGATTCTATCACGTATCCCCCCTGCATATCAGTTCAAGGAACATTTGCTGAGCACGTGTTGTGTGCAAGGTGCTGTACTGGTTGCCGGGGAGGATGTGAAGATGAAGGAAGTCCCTTGTCTTCCTCGGTCTCAGTCAGGTTTGCATTTACAGTGCCTAGTTTATATAAGAGGTCCTTGATAGATATTTGCTGAGTAAACAAGTAATGAGTAAGTGAAAGGATGAAGTTCAGACAGGAGTCACATGGGCCAGAACATAGAGTAGCCATGTCATAGAGAAGTGAGGTAGGAGAGAAAGATAAAGCTACAAAGGTAGACTGAGGTATGGTGGATTACTGTTGTTTTTGCTTTTTATCATGAACATCTCTCAAAGACATAGAGAAAATCTATAATAACCCATTATTCTCATTAAGTAATTATCAGGGCTTTGCCATACTTGCTTCCTTGATCCATTTTTCCTTTGCTTTGTTTTAAAACAAATTTTGAACATCAAAATTTACCCATTATTCTCATTAAGTAATTATCAGGGCTTTGCAATACTTGCTTCCTTGATCCATTTTTCCTTTGCTTTGTTTTAAAACAAATTTTGAACATCAATCATGTCATTTCACCCCTAAAACTTCTCTATGCATCTCTAAAACACAGACATTTTGGGGCACTTGGGTGGCTCAGTTAAGTGCCTGACTTCGGCTCAGGTCATGATCTCATGGTTCATAAGTTCAAACCCTGTGTCAGGCTCTGTGCTGACAGTTCAGAGCCCGGAGCCTGCTTCAGATTCTGTGCCTCTTTCTCTCTCTGCCCCTCCCCCACTCATGCTCTGTCTCTGTCTCTCTCTCTCAAAGAAAAATAAACATTAAAAAAATTCAAAACACATTTTCTCACATAACCACAGTGTCATTAACACATTGAACCAAAGCAACAATAATGCTTTTGTACTATCCATTATTCAGTCCATAATTAAATATCCTCAATTATCTCAAAATATGTTTTCACAGTTAGCTTGTTAGAATCAAGACCCCCCCCCCAAAAAAAAAATCCCTACACATTACGTTTGGTCATTATGTCTCTTAAGGACCTTTCAACAGTCCCTTCTCTGTGACTTGTTAGAGAAAGCAGGCTAGTTGCCCCATACCCTGTCTCACATTCTGGTCCCTTTGCTTCCTCTTGTTGTCGTTTAGCTTGTTCCGCTATTTTCTGTATCTCTTATAAGTGGAAATTAGTGCTAGGCTTGATTAGATTCAGGCTCATTTTTCTTGTCCCCCCCCCTTTGGCAAGTTGATTAAAAGGGGGCCATCCTGGAAGCATGAAGGGGGTAGAAATAGCTGGAAGGGGATAGAAAGAAGGATATGGATAGATTGATTTTGGAGGTAGAAAAAAACCCAATTTACCTACTAATTGGATGAGTGATGAAGAAGCAAGAAGAGTCAAAGATGATTCTGAGGCTTGGGGCCTGTGTTGATGAGGAGAGTAATAATACCATTATACGTGAAGGATGGGTATTTAATGAGAGCAGCAGGAATCATGGTTAGATTAAGGGAGGACTTTTCTCACAGTAATAAGCCATCTTCTCTGTTGTTGTTGTTTTTTTCCAGGCAACACTACCTTTTCCAGAAAACTTTTGAGTAGTGGTATAGCTAGTTTGGCGCCCCCCAGAAGAAGTTCAGAAAGGGCCTTCTTAGTTTTTCTCAATGGCCAAATAATTTAATTTCCAGACCCAGAGCCTTGGGAAGGAGAATAATCTGTACACCAATGGACAGAGAGAAGGTAATGCTGGTACCACCCTTGCAGATTGGTCAGCTGTCCCATATCATCATGGATATCAGAGTCTCCAGTCTTGAGTGGAAGACTGAAGGATGCCAGAGCTTGGGATTTCTGTAGACCCTGACAATGGGCACAGCTCATGATCCAAGTGTTTCCTTAGGTACCCAGAAGCCTCTATCCCACACCCACTTCTCCATCCACTATGTAGCCGTTAGCCTCTTAGACTCTCCATGGCCCGTGGCAACTGTGGTCCTGCCAAGGCCAAAGATTGCCCAGCAGCTCTGGGATATTCGCTGGGCTCTGAGAAAGACCTCAGCTTATTTAGTTGCCTCAGCAAGAACTCGCCATTGAATCAGATCAGGTGAGAATGGCTCTCAGCTCCATTCTGTCATATCCCCATTCATAAAAGCTCTCCCTCTTCCTTCCCCCAGCTCATCTTTCTTCCTGCTTTCTCTTTCTTCTCTCTCTCCCTGCTCTGTCTCTTCCAGCATACATGTATTCTCTCGAGTTAATCAAACACTGGCCCCTGCAGCCCATTGTGTCTCAGATTGATCACTTAAGCAGCATTATTGATCACTCGGAAAGCCTTAGGAGGTGGGAGTGGCCTGAAAAATTAGAGATCCAACAGCTGATTGGCTGGCTAGGCCTCTCTGGGTGGCCTCAGCCCTTCAACTGCCTGGAATATCTTCTGAGAAAGGGGAGGGAATGGACAGAGAAGATCCTCAGAGGCCCTTAATTCATCTCATCCTTCCTTCATTTTGGAGTTAAGCCAAGAGAACAGGAGTCCATTGAGAACCCCTGGGTCTAGCCCAATGCCCATGTTATGATGAGAAGGGGAGAACAAAGGACCCTCTCTTTAGACATTCGTATGTTAATAGAAAAACCATACTTATTCATATGAAGCAACTAAGAATAATAAAAGTTGGGAAACAATTACATACTATGTTATGTGCTTTAAACTGTAAGCACTGTAGGGGTTCAGGACACAGAGAATGAACAGCGTGGGCTGGAAAGGAGGGAGAAGGCTTCCCACAAGAGGTTGAACTTGGGTTAGGTTTTGAATAATGTGTGCGATTGAGGTCGTTGACTACAAAAGGAGCAGGCTTCCAAGGGAGAGGCATAGTTAGGGGGAAGACCGTGAGGAAGAAAGGACTTCTGGGTCAGGGGTACTTGGATTTGGAGGACCTTTGATGTCAGCATGGGGAGTTTGGACTTAGACCCTGGGGGGCTTGTGGACAATTAATGAGAAGTATTTTAGGATGGCTAGCCATGCAATAGGAAGCTGACTTGACTGGAGCAAGGAGGGATTGAGACCAGCTTGTAAAACACTACAGCACTCCAAGTGAGATGGAGTTAGAGTGATGGCAGTGGGCATGGAGATGAGGGTCAAATCTAAAAGTCACTTCAGGCTTTCCCGTGGCTAGTAAACCACCAAGTAGATTGTCTTGACTTGTTTTGGCCTCACCTACTGCTGGTCCCCTTATGAACCTCTACTCACACTTCCTTTGCCCCAGTGCCCTCAGGTTTTTCACCTGGCAGAATTTTGGTGGAGCTAAGAACACCATGAGTTGATCAGTTAACCATCCCAGGTAAAGTAAATTTGCCTCCGGGGCCCTGAAGGAGTGAGCCATAGGGGATCTGGCTGCAGAATCGGGTTGAGATGGGGTGCTAAGTACTATACCCCCAACAGGGAGGTGGGAGGCAGGGGCTGTTTTAAGCTCCCAAGACCTCTGCAGGGCTGCTGAGAGCCAGGAGACACCTTTCAGCTTCCCTGGTAGAATCAGTTTGAAAACGCCTCTCAGCACTTGGGATGGTCCCGGCAGAGGTCACACCTGTGCCTGAGCATGGGGAGAGCTACCACAGCACTTAATGTCAGCTGGAGCCTTGCTGTTCCAGCTGGTAGGAGAGAAAGAAGCGAGGAGCCCACAGGTGGGTTGGAAGGTGATGGTAGAGGCCTCTGCCTGTTCATTTGCTTCCCTACCAGCTCTCCCCTCCCTGCCTAGGCCACCGAAGATCAGCCCTGGGCAGGTGTCTGGGCCGAGCCCCTCGTCCCTGGATTGGAAGAGAATTCAGAACTGCGGATAAAGGGATGTTTGTGGGATTGTAGCCCCCTTTCTCTTAACCGCTTCTCCTTGGGGGAGGGAATGATGTCTTGTAAAGATGGATGCATGCAGAGGAAGTCATCCCAGGCTGTGGTCTCCTAACTGCCAAGGGAGCTCAGCTCTGGGTTAGGACCACCCAAATGGGTCTCTCTTTGCTTCTGATCCAAACCCACTGGGAAAACAGAACAGATGGCTAGACTGGTGGATGAACACTCACACACGCACGCGTACACACACACACACACACACACACTGAATAGTCTGTCGGCCAGTGGTTTCCGGCATTTCCCTGCTGGAGATTTTTGTTCTGATTTCTGATCAGTCTTGTGGTTGCTGGTTTGAGGGAGGGGTGACTGTTGGCAGGAGGGTGGTTGAAAAGTGGGCAGGTGTCCCAAGTGGAAGATACTCATGGAGGTGGGAGATTGGAAAGAGGGAATGCAAGTCACTGACTAGGGCAGTTGTCCTATTTATGGCCCTTTGTATGGAAAAGCCCATTAGAAGTGGCAAAAAGATGGCACGGTGGTGACAGCGGCGTGGGAGTCAACCAGTCAACCAAGACCTCTCAGGTCGGAAATCCTGGCTGCAGTGTGCGCTCACTGCTTCCCTCCCAAGCTTCATCTTTCATCTGTCATTTTCCTCTTCAGTAATTGTTCTGTTTATCTTCCCACTTCTAACCCAGACCCAAGCAAGTCTGCTCCCCATGCTTTTCCATTTGACCCAGGGAGAAACTGAGGTACATAGATTATTTCTTAATGGGCCTTGCCTCTCATCCTGTCACAGGATGGCCAGAAGTCTGGACACTGTGAGCTGGGACTCTGGAAACCAGCCCACTCACTCAGGTAGGGGAGGGTGCTGTGTGTCATGCCAGCTGTGTTGCTAAGATCAGTGAAATCACCGAAAATGCAGATATGATTAATAAAGGGAGTGTTGTTTCCATATTCATCTCATCACCTACAGTCGAGCCGTAATCTTTCTAATACATAGGGAAATCACTCACTGACAGAGAAAAAGGAGGGTTTGTTTTTTTTTTTTTTAACAGGCCCACCAGCCTGCTGTTGCCACACAGTTTAGAGTCTGTCACCGGCAAAGCCCAAATTGGAATTGGCTGTTGGGTCTGCTGTTTTTCCTCCCCGCCCCCCACCCTCAGAGGCTGACACACTCAGTCTAAATACAGCTTGACCTGCTTTGGGATTCTGGGTGATCACTGGAGATGATGAAGGCTGGTCTTTAACCTGAGCTCCAGCTCCATTTCATTGTTACCTTTAAGGACATTTTCTCTGTGGAGTTTACCATCCCTTTAAATTGGCCACAGCTACAACCAAACTCAGGGTGTCTCCTCTGAATCTTACCCTCCACACAGATTGCCAGCCCTGAGCCCTTTCCGGCATCTCTGTCTTTATTAGTGACACCATCGTTCTTTCTAGAGCCGACAGGCTGAGTCTTGGAATCGGTCACCCCCTCCTCATGCCCATCAGTCACCGCCAGGTCTTGGCAGTCCATCTCTCACAAGTGCCTCATGAACCCATGCCTTCTTGACTATTCCCACTGCTGCCATCATAACCCACACTCTGGTTCCCTCACGCCCGGACTCCTGCAGCAGCATCCCTCCACATGCTGCCTTCCCCTCCCCGCCAAGTGATCCTTCAAGCTGCTGCCAAAGGAATCTCCTTAAGACATCTTTCATCATGTCACTTCCCTGCTCAAGAGCCTATAATAGCTCCCTTTTGCTTACAATATCAAATGGAAACTCCTCTCTCTGGTATCCGAGGCCTGCCTTCCACAACAGCTGAACTTCACCATGTATATATATGCTATATACAATCCTGTATAGAATTTTATATATGTGTGTGCATGTGTGTTTACACACACACACACACACACACACACACACATATATATATATATATATATATATATATATATATATATATATATAATCCCTCTGACCTATTTCTTCCTGACCCCCATTTCCATTAGTCTCCTTATCTCCCTGCCCCACTTGTACCCCACTCAGAGCTCACTCCTCTCTCTGCATTCATCTTTCTGCTGTCCCCCTAGCCTGTAGTAGCCCCCTTTTTTCCATCTCTGCAAATCCTTCCATCACATCTCTAACAAGCTCAAGTCCAGCCTCTGCCGAGACGCCTTTCTTGATCATTCTAGCCCTCATCGGCTGCCCCTCTTTTTATAAGTTTTCCTTGATTATGAAACGGATACCTGCACATAGTGGAAAACTTCTAGAGTACAGAAAATATAGGGGAAAAAATAGTCACCCATGATTCCCCCTCTTTCATTTTGGAATCCAGACCTTTTTGCCACCACAATTTAGCCCTTGATTATACTGTGTCATGTTGCCTTGACTTCCTGTGCATTCCCCTTTGTCCTCAGCTAGGGAGTGAGCTCTTCAGGGGCCTCTGTGATCTGTGTGTCATGCAGGGCAGTGCCAGCCATGGCTCTGCTACTTCCTCTTCCAGGTGAGGAATGCAACCCAGACACAGAGCTGAGAGTTCAGGGTTCATCATGCCCTGCAATCCTGCTGCCTGATGACACAGCCCTCTTGTGCGGTGCTGGTTTCTTTCTCTTCAGGAAGCCTCTGGCTTTGAGGTGACAGCTTTAATTTATCCTTGTGGCCAGAATGAGCTTCTCCTAACCTTTTGTTATTACCTTGCAAGAGTCAATAATTGCCCCCTTTGCCCATTGTACCAAATTGAAATCTCTCATCCTGGCCTTCAAAAACCACCTGCCAGTTCACTTACCTTGACTTTCCCATCTGACTAACCTATCTCTCATGGCTTCCAGTTTCTGTAACAGACTCCCTTCACTTGAGCCAAGCCAGCCAGTGTGCTATAACCTCAAAACCTAACTCCCCTAACACCTGACAGTGGGTTATTTGCTACATATTACCCCCCAACTCCAGCCTCAGGCCCTATACAGCCTAGTCCCTCTACCTTGAGTCCTGTCCCTATTGCCTTGTTGCTGTCTGGCACTGAGGTCCACAATCCCATCGACACATGCTGCCACTGACCTCAGACTCAGGGTGCAGCCTTCTCCGTCCTTATGTAATCATTCTGTATTCAAATATTAATATGTGCTTGCTATTCTATTATCATATCAAAGCATTCCCCAGCCAGTTCTCACCTGGGTTCTGTGAGCAGCATTAGGTAGAGCATGTACTCTGGAGCTGGCCTCACCACATACTGCAATTTCATGGTGTTGAAGACACGATTTTAACATTTTGGAAGTGAAATATTTCTTACAATCCATGGCGCATTGTAATTTAGTTGCCAGCATCTTTTCTGTCTCAGGGAAAACCCAGGGAAGTGTTGTCTCTAACATCTAGAGTCAATGAAATGAAGTAGTAGGTTACTCAGCCTCTCTGAGGCCCAGAGCGTTTACCTGCAAAATACTTAGACATCAGAGGGTTGTTGTGAGGATTCAAAGATAATATCTATATCGTACTTAGCACAGGGCCCCACACTTTGGTAGAGGCTCAATAAATGTCAGTAATTTTAATTTCCCAACTTTATAAACTATAAACCCCTCAAGGGCAGGGACATGTTTTTCCCTCTTCCAGCAGATGGTATGATGTGAAGGGTGGAAAAAGCTTCCTTTTCCAAAAATATCTTCTTTACTAGACTGCCAAACAGCTGAAATTTCAACATTAATCACTCCTTTGAGTTAAGGCATTATCTCCTGAAGACCTCTGTTAAAAATGCAAATATGTCACTTGGGAAGGTAACACATTAATTCATTAGCATTCATGATCCCATTTGTGCAGATGAGTTTATCAGATTAACTAGCTGGCACCAGGCAAAGCCGAGAGCCCTAGCAAGGGGGCTAGTGAGATACATGTCTGTGGGTGGGAGTGGAGGAGCCAGGGGACAGGCAGTCCAGAGTGTGGGGCCACCTCCCATATTCTGGTGCCTTTTGGGGTTTGTTGGCAAGACTGTGACTGCAATAAACAAGGAAGGAGCTCAGCGACAGGGACAGAAACACACTGTTGGGAGGAAATGTAAGGTTGGGAGGACAGTCCTTACAAGGTCATCTGGTTCAGTCTGCCCCTGAAATTTGTAACTCTCATCAGCAAGGCATTCACTGCCTCCAAAGGGAGTCTGTTCCATTGTTGAGCTGTTCTAATTAGAACATTTTTTGAGATTGAGCTGAAAGCCCTCTCTTTCAGTGACTTCTTTCCTTCCTCTTCCTCTTGGCATATAGCTATCACATTTCCTTAAGTCTGTCTGTCTTTTTTTAAAGTTTATTTATTTATTTTGGGGGGGAGGGACAGAGAGAGAGAGAGAGAGAGAGAGATATCCCCAAGCAGGCTCCATGCTCAGCGAGGAGCCTGATGTGGGACTCAATCCCACGACTGCAAGATCACAACCTGAGCTGATTCGAAGAGACAGATGCTTAACTGACTGAGCCACCCAGGTACCCCCAGTCTGTATGTCTTTTGACTTTCAATTTATTTTACTTTTTTGGCTAAATCTGCTGTTGGGGAGGATATTTTTCTTCTACTCTGCAAAATTCTTCTAGCCGGTCTAAGAATTAAATTGACATGAGGCAGATTAACAGGAGAAAAAAACCCAAAGTTTAGTTACATGCACACAGAAACCTGGTAATGAAATTGAGACCTAAAGAAATAACCAAGGAAGGCAGTCTTTATACTTTTTAGACAAAGAAACAATAAATCTGTGAAGAATTGACAGGACAAAGAGAACTGATTTCCGGGAGCTTCAATCAGTAAGGAATTCTAAACAGAATTTGGGCTGGGGTAGTAAATTAGTAAAAAGTAACAAAGGCTGTTTCTACAGCCTTCTCAGCCCTGAATTCCCTGTCTCTGGTGATAAGGATGTCTCTTTACATCCTGATCCAGGGAGGGGACCTTTCACATGGGAGATTTATTTCCTTTCTGGAGACAAAGTGGAGGGTCAGAGTGTTCTTTTTGCACTGGCCGTTTCTTTAAGTAATCTTTACTTAAAATAATCAATATGCCAATGTAGCACATTTTTGGGCGGCCTGCCCTTGGCCCCTACACTTCCCAATTTGCTCAGTGATTCCTTGTATGGTGTGATTGCACAGCCGAGCTTCCTCGGAAGGGTCCATGAACCTCCTGGAGTTGGACGCAAAATGCTGGCTAAGTGTACCTGAGTACCTACATGTCTTCCCTCTGGCTCCGTAGCTTCCCGCAGTGGTCCTGGACCTAGAAGAGACCTTAGCCTACTGCCTTATAGTATCTCAGTCCCTTTGCTTTGGTAACGCTCCAGAGTTTGTGAGAATGCTTCTCAGGGGCCCTGCATGGGACCAAACACAGTTCTACTGTAACCAGCACAGAACACAGTGGACACGGCGCTTTTATGAATAGCTTGATAATGCACAGTTCTCATCTTTGGAGAGCACTCAGTTTAATGGATGAGAACATCTTGTTCCCAGGTAACTGACCCTCACCGGGGCTAAGTCCCTCCTTTCAAAGAAGCAGCTGGCTCCCTGCCCCTCAGTTTACCGTCTTGAAGAGCATCTTTATTTTTTTTTTCTCTCTCTCTCTCTCGGTAGCCTCCCTTCTAAGCAGGTAGAAAGGGGCTCCTCATTCCAGTTCTTTTTAATTTTTTTTAACGTTTATTCAGTTTTTGAGATACAGAGAGAGCATGAGCAGGGGAGAGGCAGAGAGGGAGAGGGAGACACAGAATCCAAAGCAGGCTCCAGGCTCTGAGCTGTCAGCACAGAGCCCGACTCGGGGCTTGAACTCACGAACTGTGAAATCATGACCTGAGCCAAAGTCGGATGCCTAACCGACTGAGCCACCCAGGCACCCCCTCATCCCAGTTCTTTTGGTAGGAGCCAGTGGGGTGGTCCCTTGTGGCGACCTGTCTGGTCAGGCCACTTAGTAGGCTAGCAGAGGAGCCGTGTGACTGAGCACAGCCCTCGAGTTGTCTCCACTGCCCCCATTTTCCCAGTCCTGTGCACTGTAAAGAAATGATTGGTTCACACATAAAAGAGAACCCAGAGAGAGAGCACTGAGGCTCACAACTAGCCCTTCTCGAGGCAGTGGGCCTACGAGGCTTTAAAGGATGGAGTTTCGGGTGACTGGTGGTGTCAGTAGAGAACAAGGGAACAAATGTCCAATGCTTTATGAAGGGCCAGCTCTTTTTTTTTCAATGTTTATTTATTTATTTTGAGAGAAAGAGAGTGCGTGCATAAGCAGGGGAGGAGCAAAGGGGGGGAGAGAGAGAGAGGAGAGAGAGAGAGAGAGAGAGAGAGAGAGAGAGAGAGAGAATGAGAATCCTAAGCAGGCTTCCGCTGTCAGCACAGAGCCCAATGCAGAGCTCATGAACCATGAGATCATGACCTGAGCCAAATCAAGAGTTGGCCAGTTAACCGGCTGACTCACCCAGGAGTCCCAGGAAGGGCCAGGTCTTAAACATAAGTGTGTCAACATGAGAAATAGACATGTCTTTGGGGAGACAGTCCTCCCTCCATTCCTTCCATTCTAGTCCCCCACACACAGCCCCAAAAGGCTAAATATTAAAGATACTTGCGACTGTGTGGGATAGGAGCAAGCCAACTGGTAAGTGGCAATCACCTGTAATGTGTGACATGAAACAGCCATAGCACCAGGGCACTCTGGTCAACTCCCTTCTAGCCTTGATTTTATATATATATATATATATATATATATATATATATATATATATATGTAAATATAGTACTTGATCCAAAGTCACCATCACTGCCTCCACTGACTCTAAGGGTGCCTACCTTCTCACCTTTTATGGTCACTCTTTTAAGTATAGGTATCAAAGCCTGTTGTGAAAATGCACATGTTATCTGAGATGGGAAATACATCAAATAAAACACTTGTCCTGCAAGCTGCTCTGAAGAAATAGAAAGAAAAGATTCTATGGCCGAATACATTTGAGAAGTGCCACATCCACCTCTTAGACCCTCACAGTGCACATTAGTGCATTAAAGGCTCTGAGAAGTCCCGCAGTAGAGAAACCTGCTGATACTGTTTAAGGTTTCCAGTATGTATTTGACCACAGATCACCATCCTTCTGTTTCCCCCTCAAATACAATCTATTAACATCCACACAACAGCTTGGGGGAACTCAGCGTTCAGCCATGACCCGCCGTTTCACACCTGGATACACAAATGACTCAGTGCTCCCAGGGTTCTGCAGAAATGGGACACGGATGAGGGAATATTGCTGTGGGGCAGCTGTACAAGACTCTTGGGGCAGGGAAACACACTTTGGGAACCTGGGCGAGGGCACCTAAAACTGGGGAGGAAAACAAGACAAGGGATGCTGGAGACCAGCTCCCCCCACCTAGCAGTTCTGCTACTGGCCAGCCCTGGTAGATTCTTTGCTTTCGGCTCTGAGCCAACAGTGAGCAGAGCGGAGCAGCTTTGGCCGGCCCAGGACCCTGCAGGGCCATGTGTGGTCATTGGCTTCTCAGCTGGGGCCTTTCCTGTTTCATTCCCTGCCTGCTGTCCTCTATTCCTTCCCCGGGCCTCTGGTGCAATTCAGCCTCTCAGTGTACGTGTTGATACATTTTACTTGGGTCTCGTTCTTTCCTCTTCCCTTCAATGGGACTGAGGAGGCTTTTGAGTTTTGTGACACTACAGGGAAGAATGAGAGCATGGGGTGGGTGGAAAGGCAAGGAAAAGAACATGCCTCTTCTATAGGACCTGGGGCAAAGTCTGTATTTTCTCCTCACCCCATGAGCAGGAAGGGGCATTTCTATAGCTGCTGCTGGGCCCTGGGGAGGTACCAAAGATACTTCTGGAGGCAGAGACTCCTACCTTTTGCCAAGAGAATCTAGGAGGAGATGAGGATCAGAAAGGCAGGGGGGTACATAAAGGCAGAGGCCATAAGGGTTAAAGAAGCTAGCTGCTATCTGGTAAAAGTGGCTTGGGTTGGGGAAGGATGGAGGGGGAACAGAGGGAGGGAGAGAGAGAGGGAAAGAGAGTGAGAGAGGGAGAAAGAAGAGAAAGTATACACACAATAGTGTGTGTGTGTGTGTGTGTGTGTGTGTGTGTGTGAAGGTAAATCTGGTGCAAAGATGGTTGAATCTTTCCTGACTGAGGAGGCCTAGGGGACACCCGGATACTTGGCAGGGGTGCATCAGGATCACAGAAGTGACTTGTCAGTAGGGAAAAGGGATAAGATCTCTATAGTGTGCTAGCTCTTTCATCATCAATGAAACCAAGGAGACAGAGCAGGGTCACTCCCCTCCATACAGGGTGCAAGAGTGTGAGTGTGTCCATTGGAATGCATGCACACCCGGTGGCCTCTGAGGACTAACCCTGCAAAAGGCCTCTCAGGCCTTTTCAAAAGGTTTGAACCCCCACAACTTCCCCCACCACCAAAAGCCAGGGAGGGGTTGCTGGTACTGATGATGCCCCCAGGACCTGATCTCACCTAGTTTCAATGCCTCTAATGCCAGCGAGTCAACCTCATCACTAGGCAGTTTATTCCGCTGCCTAACTGCATTAAGGTTAGGAAATGGGCTGTTTCCCTCTCACTTGATTCTATTTTTAGATATGAAGACCCCAGGCTTTCTCTGTCTCTGTCTCTGTCTGTGCCTCCTCTCCTCTCCCTCTCCCACACCAGATCACCGAGGCCTGCGGTGGCACTCTGTGTCCCTACTCACACAGATATCCCACTTTGGTTTGAAGCCTCAAAATGTCCCAACAAATCTTACAGTTTGGATGCCGAGTGCCACCTCGTGCTCCAGGACCAAAATTTCCTTTTCTCTGACATATGTAGACTTCAGCTCTTGCCTGTCAGGGTAGCCCTTTCCATCTTCCCTTTGGATTTTGCTGTACCTTCTCCGCTGCAAAGACCCTCCCCTGACCAGAAACTGCTGAAGGAGAAAACCTACCAACTCCCCGCCCCCTCACCAGCCCCCCTCCACCGTCACCCCTTTGGAAAATTCAAGACTAAAACATTGTGCAGTAAAAAAGCCCTCACTCGCTCTTCATCCCCCCATCCCCAGCAGCCCAGCAAGGCATGGTAGTGTGGTTAATGGATGGAGCATGGGCCAGACATCTGAACAATTTTACGCTACAAGTGCAGTCTCAGGATTTACTTGTATTCAGTGTAATTCCAGATGCCAAGGGAAGCTGAAGACTATGACTCGGGCCTTGCCCTCAGGACACTTGTTCACCAGCTAGGGAAAAACACACAAAGGAACTTGCAGGTGAAACATCCTTTTCATTCAACCAACAAATTTTCACGGAGTACCTCCTATGCGCTCAGTGCTGTTACAGGTGCTGGGGACACAATGGCAAACAGGACAGAAAAATATCCCTGCCCTCATGGAGCATAGGTTTCTGTGGGAACACATTTGAAAAGCAGAAAAATAGGGGCACCTGGGTGACTCAGTCGGTTAAGTGTCTGACTCTTGATCTCGGCCCAGGTCATGATCTCGTGGTTTGTAAGTTCGAGCCCCACATTGGGCTCTGTGCTGACAGCGTGGAGCTTGCTTGGTATTCTCTCTCTCCCCCTCTCTCTCTGCCCCTCCCCTACTCATGCTCTCTCTCTTCCTCAAAAAATAACTAAACTAAAAAGTGACAAGTAAATGATCACTATTTGTATTGATAAGTGCCAGGAAGAAAAGAAACAAGGGGCTGGGGTAGAGAGTCACAGCTACTTCAGTTGGGGCAGTCAGGAAAGGCTTCTCTGCAGAGGTGACATTTGAGCTGAGAATTGAATGGCTCGAGGACAGTCCACACCATGCTCCTCAGACAGAGAAATCACAGGGGCAGAAAGAAGTAGGGAAGGCTTTCAGAAGCAGATGGGGTTTTGCTGGGTAAAGCACATGGCACAGAGCCTTGACCACTACTTTGGGAGCATTGGTCTCGCTCTGGCAAAACCGAGACATGCATTTCCACTCAGGTAGAGGCTCCATGGTCTTCTTGAAATCTGAGATGGGCACTCTAAGAGGAAAGGCCTTTGAGATTTCTCCAGGGGATCTGGCTATAAAACCCTCTCTATGTCACACCTAGCAGTTCCCAACTAGAAACTTCGAGTGTTGCCAGGTAGGACAAAGTCAAAATGATAGCTAACGGGTGAGGGGAAATCAGGGGATTATTGCAGCTAGAAGTAGAAGTTATGTGATGGAAAATAGTGAAAGGTATGTGGGCTGGGGCCAAATTGTGATAAGAGGACTTTGGACTTAATCCAGTAAGCAATAGGAGGCTGCTGTCAGTTTTTGAGCAAGGAAGTATAAGGAAGACGAAAGAAAGTCAAGGTCCTGACAACTTTTGGTAACCAGACGCCCTCCTGCCCAGGACATGTGGGCTCCCCTCAAGAAACATGGTCATGACCATGGGCTCAAATCCCAGTTCTGCCATTTACTGACTCTGAACTTGGACAGTTACTTACCTCCTCTGTGCCTCAGTTTCCTCCTCTGTAGAATGGAATTTTGCAAGGATCAAATGAGTAAATCATTATAAAATACTTAGACAGTGCCTGATATTTAGTTAGTACTCGGTAAACTTTAGCTACCATTATCCAAGGATGAAACTGGTATGAGGGGTTGCAGTCTAGACACTGTCATGAATCTGGAGTTATTTTTGGTCACAGTTTGATCATCTGGGGATTCTAAGAAGCTGTGAACATTGCCTAGGCTCAGAACCAATGCATACAAAGTAAGTCGGTCCTCTGCCCCAATAATCTTTTCCATTGGCCTTCTACCAGCATCTAAAACCCCCCACTGTTCTTTAGTGGCAATCTGGAGACTCAAGCATGTTTAACTGAATTAAGGTATCCTCTTATCTGGCTGTTAAAAAAAAAAAAAACTTGAATATTAGGTCATTGGTCATTGTCACCTGGGATAAAGCAGAGCTTTGAGGGAGTGGGACACAGGATGATACATTAGTTATCTTATTGCCACATAACAAATGATTCCCAAACGTAGCCATTTAAAACAACAAACATTTTGGGGCACCTGGGCGGCTCAGTAGGTTAAGCATTCGACTTCATGATCTCACAGTTCGTGAGTTCGAGCCATGCCTCCGGCTCTGTGCTGACAGCTCAGAGCCTAAAGCCTGCTTGGGATTCTTTGTCTCCCTCTCTGCCCCTCCCACACTCACACTCTGTCTCTGTCTCTCAGAAATAAATAAATATTAAAAAAATTTAAAAAATAAAACAAACATTTTAACATCTTACGGTTTCTGTGGGTCAGGAGTCTGGGTGCATCTTACCTGTGTGGTTCTGGCTCAAGGCCACTCACGAGGTTGTGGTAAAGCTGCAGGTCAGGGCTGTGGTAACTAAAGACTCAACTGGGGTTGCAGGATTTGTCTCCAAAACTCATTCATGTGGTTGTTAGCAAGCCTTGCAAGTTTCAGCAGTTCCTCGCTGGGTCCTCTCCATCAGGCTGCTCACAGCATGGCAGCTTGCTCCCTCCAGTGTGAGCAGAGAGAGAGAGAGAGAGAGAGAGAGAGAGAGCATGTGACCAAGAGCAGGCCAGCTCAAGGCAGAAGCCACAGTCTTTTTATAACCTTATCTTGGAAGTGAAGCCCCATAACTTCTTCCATACACTTTGCATTAGAAGTGAGCCACGAAGTCCATCTCAAGCTCAGGGGGAAGGGATCCAGAAGGATGTGAATATCGGGGGGTGAAGATTATTGGGACCATTTTAGAGGCCACCCACCACAGATGGATAAGAATTGATGGTACCTGGGGGAAAAAAAAAGCCCTAGTTAAATGGAAACTTGAATACCCTGGCTAATTGGGGGTCAGCATAAACAGTTACTGGACTTAGTGATAGCCAAAGAAACTGGGTACCAAAAAGTTCAAAGAGAAGAACCAGAAGGTAGAATGGATGGTAGCTGGGAGATGTTTGACCCACACCTGGAATTGCCAAATGTCCGAGACCCTCCTGTGATCCAGGCCCCAATTTGTGCAAAGTTCTCAACCCCCCCCCCACATTGCTCTTGCTTTCGAGGCCCAGCCCTGTGGGCGTGGCCAGGAAGAGAGGATGGAGCAGGGATGATGCCCAGGAAGCCCAGTGGCAGCAGAAGCAAGACAAGGGAATGCAGGTTCAGCAACTGCATTTGTTTGCAGTTGGGAAAGTTGTTAATTTTAGCTTCACACAAGGGGCAGAAGCAGGAGGGTTTGTCATTTCTGCTGAGCTAGTCCTTGGCTGCCTCCCACAGGCCACTGCCGCCGTGTCAGCTCCAAGCCTCTGTTTGCAGGCTGGTGCGCTTGGCTAGTAGTAACGAAGGGCTGTGTGGGCTGGGGGTGCCCTGGGGCCCGATGAGTTGGAGGCCTTGGGTAAGGGGGCCCAGCGAGCCCTGGGCAAAACAGTGCTGTGGGCTGGTCACTGCCTGCCTGCACCTCATCATCATTCCTTTTATCACCCCTGTTTTTCCCTTCCTTGCTCTACCACTTGCTGATTTTGTGACCCGGGGCAAGTCACTTTATTTCTCAGTGCCTCCATTTTCTTCTCCGCAAAATGGAGATAAATAGTCCTCAGCTTACAGGGTTGTCGTGAGGAATTGTGGGCTCATGTAGGTAAAGCACCAATAAATGGTGACTGTTATGACTTAGGTACCGAGCTCTGCCTCAGGGCACCCAGCCCAAAGGAGGCAGGTCTCTCCCAGCTCAGGACCCCACTTCCCAAACCAATCAGAATACCTCTCTGGGCATAAGTGGCTTCTTTTGCTGAGGGTTTTACATAGACTTACAAGCATTAGACACTCAAATGATCTCCAGTTTACATAAAACAGGGGCTCAGAGAGGTGAAGTGACTTGCTCAGGGGCACATAGCTAATAATAAGTGGCAGAGTTGGGACCATAACCCAGATCTGTCCTAGTTCCAGATCTGCCCTTTTTCCATCCTACTTACGTACAGTTGGTTGGCCCTAAGCACGATTTCAGGATGAGATAGGGGTAGACAGTGGGGCCAGAGGCTGGTTACGAAGGTAGAAGGCTTTGGGTCCCAATCGTACAACTTTCTGGAGTCTTACAAACTTGATTTTGTACTCTATTTCCACATGGCTGAGCCAGGGGTAGAGGTTCTGGTTTGTTTAATGACACTCTCCCACCCTCACCCCAACACACACACACACACACACACACACACACACACACACACACACACGTGTTTTTCTACCAAATGGCTAATTTCCTCTTGATCACATTTCCAAAATGAGGAAACTCAGAAGCAGGTGTGGGTGTGAATGTTTGAGGACCTGTTCAGAACGCAAAGCTCTAAGAGCACAGCCGTCCTCCTGGAGATGCAGATACCCTCTCCTCGTTACCAAGGGAAACCTCGTTCCCCTGCAGCAGGAAGTGGGGTTCTGGGCTGGCCACAGCTTGCCCTGGCCTCACAGCTTAGGGCAGACTCACCCTCTCCTTCATGTGCGATAGCTGCAGAGAGAGAAGAGCTCGAAACCCTTGGAGCTTAAGGGTAAGGAATTAGCAATGGAGACACTTAAGTGAAGCTTGGTCTGGAGACAGGGAGGCCAGGTGAGGACTATGCAGATCTGAGAGGTCGAAAGAGGATAAAGAAGAAAAGGGACAAGGATTGAGAGAAAGGTAAGGGAAAGGGAAGAGAAAATCCAGGAAGAGAGGCGTGTAGGAGACATGAAGAAATGGAGGAAACAGGAGGGCAAACTCAGATCACAAAATGCAGAAATATCCTGAACAAGTGGCCTTCAGAATTACCACACAGCGGGGTGCCTGGGTGGCTCAGTCGGTTAAGTGTCTGGCTCTTGGTTTCGGCTCAGGTCATGATCTCAAGGTTCATGGGTTTGAGCCCCACGTCGGGCTCCTCGCTGACAGTGCTGACAGTTCAGAGCCTCTTGGGATTCTTTCTCCCTCTCTCTCTGCCCCCCCCCAAATAAATAAATAAACTTTAAAAAAGAGTTGTCATACAGGAAGAATGTAGGGGCCACATAGTCTCCCTGGTAGTGGGTTTAGGAGGCTTGTCTGGAAGCTGCCTTTGTATATTTCTTGGGGGTACTCGCAGTGGGCTGGTGTTGTTAGAGATTCATGGGGGAAGGGTGGTTCCTCCCCCCCAGCCATCCCTTGGCACTGCTGCCGCCAACGAGCCACATTTATAAAGTACCTACTGTAGGGGTGCCTGGCTGGCTCAGTAGGTTGAGGGTCCAACTTTGACTCAGGTCATGATCTCACGGTTCAGGAGTTCAAGCCCCACATTGGGCTCTGTGCTGACAGCTCAGAGCCTGGAGCCTGCTTCGGATTCTGTGTCTCCCTCTCTCTCTGCCCCTCCCCTGCTTGTGCTCTGTCTCCCTCTCTTTCTCAAAAATAAACATTTTTTAAAAATTTTTAAAAATAAAGTGCCTACTGTGTGCCAGAGAAGAAGAGATGGAAGAAAATCAAACAGCAGGGAACAAAGGGAGAAAAGCTAAAGGGTCCCCGGAAGGCCACAACAGGTTGAACTTCCCTGAAGTGGGTAGAAGGGCAGGGGCACTGGGGGCTTTCTGCTCAGCAACCCGAAGAGGTCAGGTTGACTAAATGAAGGGCCGGTATGGGAGTGGGGGAGGAGCAGAGAGAGAGGGAGACACAGAATCTGAAACAGGCTCCAGGCTCTGAGCTGTCAGCATAGAGTTCGATGCGGGGCTCGAACTCACAAACCGTGAGATCATGACCTGAGCTGAAGTCGGATGCTTACCAACTGAGCCACCCAGGCGCCCCCAGAATCTTATTTTAGAGGACTATGAGGCCCACCTCCACCGGCAGCATGACTAGCTGTGAATTTAGAGTAAGGACACTAAATGCGTCTGAATATATATGTGTGTGTGTGTGTGTGTGTGTGTGTGTGTGTGTATATATATATATATATATATATATATATACATATACATATGCAGGTACATTCCCAGAGAGGAACCGTTTCTCTCCCAGTGCACAGACGCAGTGCACACGCGTGAATAACACACATGGCATGTGCAAGCGTGATTATGCTGTCTGCTGTCCAGAGGTGGCAGTGGGTCTTCCCTGGGCCTGTGAAGGCCACTTAATCCCAGCTCTCTTTCCACCCTGAGCTCCCTTCAAGTGAGTGCTCTGCCCTGCTCCGTGGAAGAGGGACCCTGGCTGGAATGTGTTTTTGTTTTCTGTGGTTCCTTTTTTCCTCTGCCCCAACCTTAGCCTGAGCTGCTATTCCCTCAACAACTTCCAAAGGGTGAAGCAATCATTGATTGGTTCGAAAAGAATCTCTGAGCCAATGAAATGAAGGCTCAGCCATTGTTTCCAGATGCCTAAAAGAGAATTATCCAGAGATGGAGCAAAAACCTCGGTTGACCAGAATATTTGGGGATGCGCAGATAACAACTGTTTTCTAGTGGGTCAAGGGCTTTCATTTCAATGCGCTGTGGAAATCCTCTCTCATGTCTGAGGCCTCTTTCTTGCCTTAGGATGTAAGGACCAGTGAAATGGATTCTGTGTTTGTTTGATGCCTTGCTTTCTAAATATCAGCTCCAATGTTTAGGATCACAGGAAGATGGTATGGTAGAGCAGTCAGAACACTGGATTCTAGAAGTCAGGGGTCATGGGTTCCACGTTGCAGGGGAAAATGTGTACTGAACACAGACCATCCCCCTAGAAATGACTTACTTGAATTATTCCCTCATGCAAGCTGAGTTCATTATCCTTTGCCTCTTTCTCAAAACAGCTGAGTGAAGAAAGAAATGTATATGATCAATTGATGGATCGAAAGATTGGACCTTTGTTGGCTGAAATTTTATCACTTGTCCCTTTTCTTCCTTTACCAGAATGGCGACCCCTGAGGACACACTGTGTTCTATCCCAAGCCATTCAAACCCCTTAGCTCCCAGTTTCACTGCAAGCACTTCACCGATGCTTACTCATGTTCAACAAGCTGCCAGTGTTGATGCCTTCACTGGTCCACAATGGGGCCAAGCTGCAGGTTCAGATAGTATCCCTGCCTTGAGACCTCTGAATGAGCACAGGGCCTGGTGTTCAGTGAGTGCTTACTACGTGGTAACTGTTGGTTCTGGTATCATTATTCTTTGGGGGAAGACAGGAGGAACTAACACAGTTCCATTGTGGCTGCTAGAGTTGTATGCATAATCATAGCAAGGGGAATCTCAGAGCTGGAAGAGTCCTTCCAGATGAGGAAATGAAGGTCAGAGCCTCCTAAATGAAGCAGTATGCCAGGGGTAAGTTTAGACTTCAGAGCAGGTAGGAGAGAGGGAAGCTGAGAGGCAAAAGTTGAAGTCCGAGGGCTAGGTTCAGTCCCCTTCCCCACCTCTTTCCCATCTGCTTGATAGCGGGGATTACTTCACCTGGTTAGGCTGAGGGTTTGGGACAGAGGAGGGACTGGCCTCAGGGGCAGGAGTCCAGGCCTAGGTGACTTGGGGGAACTTGGGCCCTTGAGAAAGGAGAGCCTGGATGAGTGGGGCTCCCGTGCTAGAAGGATAATCAGAGGGCATCTAGCCAAGGACTGGGACAGGGGGTGAGAGCAGTGGCATCCATAGCCTACTCCCCAACTTTGCCCTAGGATATCTGAGATAGAGGATGCTGGCCTTGCCCCAGGGAATCCCTTTGGAGCCCCAGGAAAGAGGAAGAGCCAGCTGAGTGCCCCAGGGTGGGCGTCCTGGCTGGTGATTCTGCAGACAGAGCTGAACTTATGGTTTTGCTGGGGGGTGGGGTGTGGGCAGCACCTACTGCAGAGAGAACTGTGGAGAGAGAGGCCAGGCAACCGGCTTACCCAGGATAGGACTGTCATGTAGAAATATTCCCATCTGGATAGTTCTAGAGAAGCAAGTCTGGGTAATGATAAACTATGAATTTTATGCATGAGCTGAACATTGAAAAACTTCAGCCCCAAGCTCCGGGCTAGCATCTGAGCCAAATCCCACTCGCACAGCATTTAATCAGCTTCCTGACAGATCCCAGTAAAAGGGAGATGAATTTACGAGATTGATTAGCTAATACCCAAGTGTTATGCTTACTCTGTGATCCAGGAGCACCAGGCTGGGGCCTCTAGACTTTCTGTTGCTCAGATTCTGCAGCTGCTTTCATGGCAGGTGGGCCTGGACCTGCTCCCCTGGGGAGGGGACTGAGCTGAGCTGTTCCTGCTCTCAGGCTTTCTCCTCAGCCTTTGAGGCCCCCCTGCCCCTCCCCCACCAACCTAGGATGCATCTGGGCCTTGGGAAAGAACTAGTCTCCTCGCTGCTCTCCACCCCCTATATAGTGGCCTCCACCTCCTGCCAAGGATACCTCTCCTGGTCCCTACCAGTCCAAAGCATGCCTGCAGTCTCACCTTCTCTGAGAAGCCTTCCCTGGCTATCAAAGCCTTCAGTGACCTTTCTCTTCTTCCAAAGACTCAGTATTGTGTAAACCACATGTAATCACAGACCATGGTTAGAGCTACACCAGAATTTGGCTGGTCCCATCCATTCCCACTTGTAAATGCTAGATTTATTTAACCACAAAAGTCATACATGCTCATTATAACAAGTCAAAAACACAGGGAGGCTTAAAGGAAAAAAAAACCCTAGGATCCCAATATTACCAGTGTCTCCGTACTGTCTCTTTGCTCATACAGACATCCATGCACAGCTCCTTCATTTTACCTGTAAGTAAACTGAGGCCCAGAGAGGCGAGGTCATTTTTTCACCAACCACAGCTGGTGAGCGGTCAGCCACGGGAGTGAGAACCCAGGTGTCCAGGCTCCCAGTTCCCAGGCCAGTGATGTTGTGGTTTAGCTGCCTCCTAAGAGAGTCATGTCTCCTCATGAATTGTAAACTCAACTAAGAATAAGGGGGAAAAAAGTGTTCTCTCTCGCATTTCCCACAACACCTCACAGTTTCGAGCATCTGGTCTAGGGTGTTTACTAAATGTTTGTCTCCTCGTTTTAAATCCTTTCTGAAACAAGACACAGTATAAATAAAGAAAAAGAAAATGTTTGACTCAGTGCCTGGTTGCGCTAGACTGCAAAGCCGAGTCATGCAATCATACAGAAATTGATTGTTAAGCTGGCTGGGAAAAAAAACAGCCAAAAACTCAAGTGATTGGTGACCACGTGCAGATATCTGGAGACAGAGACAAATATGGAGATTGGGGAGCTCAAATGTTTGAGGGCCTTGTGCTCCAAGCTGAGCTAACAGAGCTGAGAACCTGGTTTGGAGGTGGGTGGGAGCGGTGCTGCAGGTGCAGAAGAAGGCCCCTCAACACCCCACTTTTCTTTGGCACCTGTCACACCCAGCGCCAATGGCTGTGCTGGATGCTGTGGTCCTGCAAGTGCTGATGAAGGCACCCACTGGCTGCAGCCAAGGACTTAAGCCTCCTTTCCTGTTATGGCCTTTTCACTCTGTGGAGTCATTAATGGGATTTGCATGGATTAATTCGGTAGAGTTGTGTATTGCTGATCAGGTGTGAGGGTAGAAAAGGCCAGGCTGGAATTGAGGCTCCAGCCCACAGGCATGTGTCTCCCTGCCCTGGGGAGCTCGGGAGGGGTTGCTTGTGGCCTGTGGCACATCAACTGATCTGGAGGCAGAACCCTTTGGAAAATGATAAATACTAATTGAATTTCAGAGCTGAAACAAATTTACAAGATCATCTAATAAGGTTATTAATATCTCATATTTATACAGCACTTCATAGTTTATGAAGTGACTAGATGTGACTCATGCCCCTCATTTTACATGTAGAAACCTTTGTTTATTTAAGAAGACCCTGACAACTGGGTAGTAGATTAATTGTCTTCATTGTGAGAATGGCATTGTGGATATATTGGAATGTTCTAATTTTTAGGAGGTGAATGATGGAAGTATTCAGGGGTGAAGCGTCATGATGTTTGAAGCTTTAAAATGATACAACATTTGAAAAGATACGAATAGGGGCTGGGGAGGATGGGGAGTTAGTATTTAGTGGGTACAGAGATTCTGTTTGGGGTGATGAAAAGTTTGGGATGATAAAGATGGATATTGGTGGTGGACATTGGTGAATGTACTTCATGCCACTGAATTGTACACTTAAAAATGGTTAAAATGGTGGGGTGCCTCGGTGACTCAGTTGGTTAAGCGTCTGACTTCAGCTCAGGTCATGATCTCACAGTTTGTGAATTTGAGTCCTGCATCAGGCTCTGTGCTGACAGCTCAGAGCCTGGAGCCTGCTTCAGATTCTGTGTCTCCCTCTCTCTCTGCCCCTCCCCAACTTGAGCACACACTCTCTCTCTCTTTCTCATTCAAAAATAAGTGAATATTAAAAAACAGTTAAAATGGTAATTTTATGTTATAATTTGCCACGATAAAAAAAATGTATAAACATACCCACAGAGTTAAAGCAAAAATATTAACAAATGTTGATTCTAGGTGTTGAATGTGAAGGTGATTATTGTATTGTTTTTAAGGCTACTTTAGCAGCTCTGTATATTTGAACATATTCATAATAGAGCATAGGGAATAAAAGAAACTCTTCATATGAGCAGGCTTATGGAGAAATGGACACATGGCTGTCTATATTAGCCAAAGATTGTACCAAAGATGAGGCATGGGCCCAAAGGGCATGTGGGAGATTGGAACACATGATGGAAAGGAGGCAACGGATGGAGTGTTGTGTGGTTGGCCACTAATGGTCAGTTGACAGGTAAGATGACGGAGCTGAGCCAGTTGTCTACTCAGGATGTTACCTGGGGTGGGTTATAGGAAAGTTGTTACATGAAGGGACCTTCGGTTGCAACATGAGACAGCTTACAGTTAGGGGTATCTCAAGAGCTCCATGTTATTCTGGGGCTGACTGACCAGTTTGTGCCTCATACTCCTGTGGCCCATGGTGATGGTCAGGAGACCTCCATGATGGAATGAAGAAGAGAAATAGAAGTTGCTGAAAATGTCATCAGTTTGTTTGGGTTGGCTTTGTGCCACCCAGCTGCAATCTCGAAATCTCATCAACTGCACATCCTCTAGGTGAGGGTCAGAAGGGCTCTCTGTAAGGTGGCCCGTAAGGGCTTGGTGCTTCAGGGTTTGGTGAGAGGAGTAATCAAAAGGAAGGACCTTGTGATTCAGTCACCCAGCCCTACCTACATGTGTTCTATTCCTCATTTGAGCCTTTGCTGATGAGAGGGAAGAGGAGGCTCTGCCCCAGTTCTGCGGCCCTCCAGATGTTCTTGTCTGAAGTATGAAGGTGCCATACATCTCACTGCTGGCAGGGCCTAAGGATCATTTCAGAACTCAACAGAGCCCTTAGGGTGAGGATTGCCCCCCTGAAACCACGTGATGAGCTGTAATTTGTGGGGATCACTTTGTCTCTGCTATTGCCTTGCTGGACCTGCCCATATTCAGCCCCACCAGGGCCTCATCCCTCTTCAACAGACAGAAGAGCTTTGACTGACCCTCCCAGGGCACAAGGGAAAGGAACAGGGACTTAATTTGTATTTTCCTTTGGCCAGCATTTGCCTGGTGTCTACATTAATCACCATAAAGGATAAATGCCACCAAGAGAATGGAGCAAGCCACGGAGAGCAAGAGCAAGCAAGTGAGAGAGGGAGAGAGAGAGAGAATGAGCAAGAGGGTGAGCACACATGAGCCTGAGCAAGTAGTGGGGCCTAAGGTGGAGGGTGGGGGTGGGGAGCAAGCTGGTCTGGAAAAGAACAGGTTGGAATGAATCCTTGGTGAGCTCTCACTTCCTCTCCTGAGTCTCTGGGGCTTCAGCCTTTGGAAAATTGGATCTCCTTCCATGTCATGTTTGATAGCCATATTCCAAACTAATGGAGCCTGGGACTAAAAGAAATCAGGCTGTGAGCAAGGCCGATGCGGTGTCGTCAGAACAAATGAATGTAACGCAGGTGGGAGATTGGATAGATGAGGATAGGGTAAAATGTTAGAGATTATTTACTAGTTCAATTTCCTTCCTAATTTTACACCTAAGGAAATGGAGACTCGGCAAGGGGAAGGGACTTACCCAAGGTCACCCAGTTCATTAGTCCAGGTAGAGCCCCTGAGTCCTAAGCCAGTCCTTTTTTATGGATCATAACACATTGTGCTGGCAAGCAAAAAGCCCATGAGCCGAGAGTTCTTTTTCTCTCAAACATCTTTGCGAGGTGGCACTGACAGAAACCCAGTCTTGGAAGAGGCTTGCCCCTCCTCCCTCCCTGTCTTACCCAGCAAGGTGGCCATGCTCTGGAGTCAGGCCAAGCTCCAGTAGGTCCTCACTCTGTCTCCAGACTGCTCCCCCTCCCTCTCCTTTGTCAGCAGAGGCTTACTGGAAAGGCTGCTCTGAAATGAAGACAATGTCAGTGAAGTGCTTGTTAGTAAGTAGCCGCTGGCAGACTACAGACTGGGCCATCCCCCTTGGTCTCCATCTGAGGCTCTTGATCTGTGCTGTATCTGGACCAGCTCCTCTTACCTGTGACGCTGAGCACAGGGGTCACCAGCTAATGCCCTGGGCCCCGTATTTTTTTCCTACCCCAACTTTCAGAGCGGCATGGTCCTTCATTGGGTTGGTGGAGAGGCAGAGCCAGGGAGCAAACCTTGGGGCAGAAGTGATACAGGCTTTTCAGAGTCACAGAACCTCAGATGGGAAGGGACCTTGATCTGTCCCCAAGGTATATATAGGGAAACTGAGGATCACTGTCACCCTAATATAGCCCAGTTTCCACTTGAGAGCACAGCATGAGGGAACAGGGTCCGTAAAGAGTTTCCTTACATAGGACTAGTGATGCCAGTGGGCAGGGCAGTTAAGTGGGAGGTTAAGTGGGGGCTTTTGGGGAGGGGGGTCCAAGGGACAGGTTGGGAGATACAAAAAACATGAGTATTATGTTCATGCCAGAA
Organism: Panthera uncia; assembly: GCF_023721935.1. NCBI lineage: Eukaryota > Metazoa > Chordata > Mammalia > Carnivora > Felidae > Panthera > Panthera uncia. The sequence continues at coordinate 83,778,513 of NC_064817.1, forward strand.
TAAATCACAGTAAAATCAAAAAGTCGCAAAGTCCTTGATGGGCAGAAGGACCTGGAAAATAACTCTCTCAGAAAGGAAAAGACATCTCCACCTCAACCTCACAGTGAGCTTCCTGCTGGTCTGGTTCCACAAGCTGGGTTTACCTACCATCATACCTGTCCAGAGACCCAGCCCTTTCTTTGCTTCTAAGCCAATGAGGATGGAATGGAGTCAAGGCTTTCAGCAGCTCAGTCTCCCTGTACTTCAGTGTGAAGAAGGAGGAGAGTTATTTGCTGCAGTAAGGGCTACCAAACACAGTTGTGCAGGTTGCAAACTACATAAAGGTGTTTAGCCAAGGAGGTAAGTAGTGGCAGAAATCCAGCCCAGCTCTGCTCCTCAAACCATGTGCCGTGGTGCAGGACTGAGTCCACTTGGATGAAGGGGTAGGTTTTTCATCTAACAAAGCCATACTCTTCACGGGGCTGCATTCACCGAGAAGGAGTAGCTTTTTCTAACCTTTTTATACAAAGGCACAGAATAACTACTTGTGGCTCAGGCTGCCATCATCCATGGGCTCCTGTGCTCCATGGTGACCCATCCTTAGACTCCTAGGCTTCCCCACTGAGGTTCTCTCCCTCCCTGCATACCTCCTCATCCCAGACTTTTTGTTCTTGCCAGCCACCTTCTGAGCATGAGGGCGGGAACTCCAGTAAGGTAGGTCTCTTGGAGCCTGGGGCCCACCCCACGAAGACTTGCAGGTTTTGGAGCTCTCTCAGCCCTGTATTTTCTGCCCCTGTGCTCTGCCCACCTGTTTGGCTCACCATCCATATCTTGGATGTCTGCTCCCTTCCTGGTAGCCTGGTGCCAACTGTTTGTCTGAATCGTGACACTGACTGCTGTGTCCCCTGTTTTCTGTGTCCTGCCCTCCCAGCTGCCCCTCTGTAGTCAGCTGTCAAAGCTAGAACACATCCCCTAGGCTGGGTAGGGGCCGTGATGCGGGGGCGGACGGGGTTGGCGGGGGGGGGGGGGGGGGGCAGAGGGCTCGCCTGGAGCACAGCAGCTTGTTCTAGCTCCCTGCCTGCTGGTCTAGATGGAAGCCTGCTGTTGGTGCTTTTCACTGCAAAGGAACACACATGCAGGGTAGGCAGGGAGGATGCCAGCAGGGGGAGGGGGTGGAGGGAGGGCTCTCAGCCAGAGAGTTCCATCATGTCCACCTAGTGCCGTGTCAAGACCCCACCAGCCACCTGAGCGTGTTCTCCTTGGGCTGCAGGGGAAAGGCTGTGGCAGGGCCAAGAACAGGCTCTGAACACGCCTCTGAGGCGTGAGGAGGAAGGGGGGGGCAGGTTGGTCCTTGGGATCAGAATAGCTCCCTCTGGCTAGGCTTAAAGTGTCCCCTCCCCCCTCCTGGACCACACAGGCCCAAGGCTTCCAAATGAACTCACTGGGCCTTCCCAGAGGCCAGTGGATTACGGTGCCAGATGGGCCTGAAACAAACCGCCCAGCAGAGTGCTGCTGGGGAAGAAAGGGGCCTCAGGTCAGGACCAGCACTGGGCCAGCCAAATGGGAGGTGACAGGGAGGGAGGCAGGTTCCCCGAAGCCTGTCCACTCTAAGAGGGAGGCCAGCATCTTCTCGGCTGAGCCCCTTCAAGTGAGGACTAGCAAAAGCCCTTGAATCAAGAAGAATGTGGATGAGACAGCTAAGCGGTTTCCCTCTCTGCCTCCCCCCTCCTCTCCAAATCCCAGAGCTGGAAGGAGCCAGACAGTGGAAGAAGGGGTGGGGAAAGAAAGCGTAGGGCTTGCCATCAATCTCCTGCCCCACAAGCTGCATGGTCATGGGCATCGCTGGCTCCAGCTGGCTCCCCTGGGTGGGAGGAGGGGGGGGCAGGGAGCCAGGTGTGGGTCCTGGCCAGGAAGATCCCGGGGGGATGGAGACACGGAGCAGTGGCAGTCGGGTTCTGGGTCTTAGAGCCAGGACCAGGGCCAGGTCAGAAGGCTGGGATGCCCATCCAGGGGTACCAAGAGACCCGTCAAACCAGGGCGAGTCCACCTCTGAATGGATACTGGACAGGAGCCAGGCTTCGTAGAGTCCTCTCTATGGTTCCTCTGCTGCTTCTCTGGTTTCCCAGTGCCTGCTTCAGCAACTCCCCTCCAGTGCCGGGACTTCTCACAGCTCAGTCCGCTCCCCAGAGGTGGGTGCAAATCCCAAAGGATATTGTTAGCTAATTTCAAAGGCCAAAGATCTGGTCATGCCAAGATGCGAGGGTTATAAAGAGGAGGGAACCCCAGATCAGTTAGCTTGCAGTCGGAAATGCCTGCTTCCCGGTTCTTTGAACTCTCTTGGAAAGAACCACACAGCCTGGGAGAATGTTGCAATTTAGTCATGCCAGTGGTCTAAGCCAACCAAGTAATTTGGTGAGGGGGAAGGAAAGGGGAAGGCACCCTGCAATTGGAAGAGTTTCTGAGAAATGCCATGGAGCTTGGGTTCCCCTGCTGGTGAGGCAGTTCTTTTTCAAGAATGTGATCTGCAGAGACTGGGTGGGTCTCTGCAGGGGCTTCACTGCAGGAACTTTTCAGTTGGGGTTTTCTTGCGGGGGGGGGGGGGGGGCTAGGCAGGGAAGATGGGGAATGCAGGAGAGAAGGTTGAGACAGAGAAGAGAGTTCCCAAACAAGCGTCTACCAGCCCTGGAGAAAGTTCCTGAACCAGATTCAATGTTTAGTCCCGCTCAGATGTAGTGGCTACTTAAATTTTGTTCAGTAGCTTAGAAAATCTACAGGCTCCTTCTAAATTTAATTGGTTTACTAGGTTTTAAAAAAGTACCCTAGTTGTGTGTTCAGTAAGCAAAGAATCCAAATTCTGTGAAGGAAGGGGTTCAGCAGATTAACAAGTCTCCTTCTGATTTAGAGTTTGTAGCCTGCTCAATTCAAGCTCCTACCCCCGGGGGAGCCATGACCACTGCCAACAGGTAGCCCCTGGGACCTCAGGGTCTTTGAAAGCCTCGACTTATCTCAAGCTGTTGTTCCAGTATGGAGGGCAGAGGTGGAGGGAGGGGCACAGAGGAAAGAGAACAATTCCTCCTTGATTGTATCTTGTTTAATGGTTTTCCCACCAAAGAGCACTCATTTGTCACATTTAGCTTCAGGAGGTATGACAGGATGATCCACCCCTCAGGCCGGGGCCTATAAAACCCAGGAATTGGCACCTGCAATCTACCATTCTCTACCTTTACCTTCTCTGGCTCCAGCTAAACTGCCCCTGAAATGCTGACTCCTGCTTTGTCCATGATGGAGTGAGCTTTTAACAGGGTAGCATGGCCTGTAAAGCTTCTTTTATTCAGAGCTGCATAAAATGTTGGAGGTAGTAGAGAGCTAGAAGGGCCAGTGGAGGAGGAGGGGGGAAGACACTGGTGGCTGGATGTGAGAAGAGCCCCATGAGGCCGCAATAGGCCGGGACCTTCCCTGGGTGCCATCTCCAGTCACACCCAAAGAATGGGCCTGGCCAGTCCAGATAGTTCTCAGATGTGGATCTCCAGTAATCAGCTGCATGGGTAACCATCTACCCACGTGATGTGCTTTGAAAGCCTCCACAGCTCCCTTCCAACCACACAAGACGTCCTCCCTGCTTTGCCATCATCCCTGAAAATTATTAACTGTGTGTCAGGTCACTGTCCTCCGAAGACCCTTGTTAAGATGTACATTTGTTTTTTTGTTTTTGTTTTTGTCCTTTTCTGGTCTGAGAGAAGTTTTCATATATCAGATTCATTGGCTCCTACCTGTCAAAAGCAGGTTTACAAATAAACGGGATCCAGGGCAAACGACACCTTAAGGGAAGGGGAATGAGGATATGTTCGCAACAAGGTGGAGCATAATGAGCTGGGTTGGGAGTTATAATTGCTCAGCCAGGGAGAGAGGACTGGGCAGCCCAGGGAAGAAATCAGACAACTGGCACCCGTTATCCCTGTAATCTGGGTGTCCATGTGTTCTCCCATGCCCTGAAGAGGGAAATAAGATTCCTTCAAGATCCATGCTCTTCCATATCTCCGCATCCCTGGGGAAGGCTTCCCTTCTGGTTCCTCCAACCCTAGGCTGCAAGCACCCAGTTCTCCTGAAGGAGTTCCATCTATACCAGTGGAACAACCTACACCTTGGTTGCTCATTCAGAATCACTTGGGGAGCTTTTAGAAGCTTTGATGCCAGACCCTTCCACAAACTAGTGAGGGGAGGCCCCTGGGGCATCTCAGAGAATCTCGTGTGATTCTAATAGGCAGCCAGCATTAGGAGTGCTGGCTTAGACATTCCACTTGTTGCATCTTGTCATGCCAACCAAAATGTGGAGCTTGCCCTCTTCCTTAATTCTCCCTTTCCCCCACAAATAACCATTCTCCCAAGGAATTGTGGGTAGAAGGGCTTTAGGGGGACAGGGAGTTCGCTCACAGCAGCACAGACAATGTAAAATGTGAGGTCAGGGATCCCAGACCTAAGGAATCCTTGGTCATTTTCCCAGCCAGACTCTACCCTCTCATCCTGTTCCCGTTCCCCTCTCTTGCCTCTGTTTACTCCTCTCCTGTCTGTTCCCTCACAACCCAAAGTTCTGTTCATTTTCACCACACAGCGTTATGCTTTCTCCTCTGTTGCCTTGGCGCCTGCCTACCCAGGCTGTCAAGGCAAGCCACTTATCAAAATCTTTCCCTAAAGACAGTCGCAGTTCTCCCCTTAAGAGGGATGCTAGTGCCAGCCGGTGAGATGGTTGAAATTTCTCCCAAGATCCACATGGTTTTGTCAAGGACCCTGGATGGCCTCATCAGTCTAGCCCCACGGGCTCAGAGAACTATCACAGAAGCAAGCTCTGCTATTTCCATCCAAAGAAGCAGGGCCCACATCTTGCAGGGGAGGCCAGAAGTTGGCAAAGCATTTGAAGAGTGGCTGTCTGTGTATCCACTTGAGGGAGTCTTTGTGTACTTGTGGGCATCCAGCCCTTATGGCTAATATTCAAATTTGGCCCGTTTGCAGACTCACAGGACTTTCCCAAGTGCAGAGAAAAGCATCCCTGATGTATGACCTAAAAGAATATATACTGTCACTACAAAAACACTTTGAGACAAACATATGACATTTTATTCAGTGGACATTTACTGGACATCATTACCTGCCAGCCACTGGGCTTAGGTGCTTTGGATTTGGTGGTGACCTAAACCCATGTGCCTGGTACTTATAGTCTAGTGAGTTCTAGTAATTTCTTCTTTGAGCTCCTCTTTTTGAACTAAAAGGCAGTATTTAAATTTTTTTAAATGTTTATCTATCTTTGAGAGAGACAGACAGAGCACGAGCCAGGGAGGGGCAGAGAGGAGACACAGAATGCAAAGCAGGCTCCAGGCTCTGAGCTGTCAGCACAGAGCCAGATGTGGGGTTTGAATTTATGGACCGCGAGATCATGACCTGAGCCAAAGTCAACCGACTGAGCCACCCAGGCACTCCTAAAAGGCACTATTCAAAAAATAAACCAACAAACCAACCAAACACTAAGCTCTGAGTCAGGAGTTTCTATGCACTGGAAATTGTCCTCAGCAAACAGGTGGCTTTCTGTATATGGGCCTGAACACATTATTTCCTTTTTATGTATGTGATATGTTAATGTTTAAAAGGCACTTCGTGTGTGTGTAAGCCTTTGATAGGCCTGTCTGTGATTCCCAGACTGGACTGTGAGGGTACCTTGACTCCTGAAACTTTGCTTCCCAGGGCTTGGCCAAGTTCTCAGACACTGGATCACTAGCTAGCTGGCTAACACCTGTCAGTGCTTAGGATACCCCAGGCACCAAGCTCATCATTTCACATGCATCATCTCATTCTGTCCTGACAATGGTGAGGTAACTAGAGTCCTCATCCCCATTTTACAACTGGGAAGACTGCTGCTCACATCCGACTTGGTAGCAGAGCTGGAATTCAAACCCAGGACTGTTTGACCCCAAAGCCTTTCAAAACTCACTGCCTCCTGGTGCTAACCGCCAAAGCAGGGAAAGCAAGCTCCCTCATCATCAATAACAACCTCATCATCATGATCATTGTCATCCTGTCATCATATCAGTGATCATTTTTCAAACACCTTCTTTGTGCCAAGCGCTGCTTTTAACAATAATAAAAAGAAACAATATTAACAGCAGTTTGTAGTTATTGAGTTCTTGGGGCACCTGGGTGGCTCAGTCGGTTGAGCATCTGACTTTGGCTCAGGTCATGATCTTGAGGTCCATAAGTTCGAGCCCCACGTCGGACTCTGTGCCGATGGCACATTTAATTTTTTTAATGTTTATTTATTTTTGAGAGAGAGAGAGCAAGAGACAGAGCGTGAGTGGGGGAGGGGTAGAGAGAGAGGGAGACACAGAATCTGAAGCAGGCTCCAGGTTCTGAGCCATCAGCACAGAACCCAACGAGGGGCTCGAACTCACAAGCCGTGAGATCATGTCCTGAGCCCAAGTCGGATGCCCAACCGACTAAGCCACCCAGGTGCCTGCGCCCCCCCCCAATTTTTAAAAAATAGCTATTGAGTTCTTATTATGTGTCAGGCACTGTCCTAACCATCCCCTAATCTTTTCTCGCCATATTGCAGTGAGATTAATCCCATTCTTAGCCCTATTTTAGCAAAGAGAAAACTGAGGTTTTTCAGCTAGTGTTGTAGCAGAGCAAGGGTGTGGGTACGCTGACTCTGTCTGATTGCAGAACCTGAGCTCCTGTGCAGTACAGCCTCCCACGTCAGGGGGTACCTGCCTTTCCTGTGTTTTCCAGTTTGGGAGCACTGTCTGCCACTGGCTTCTGATAATTGGAGAGCTCTCTCAGATCCATCTGCCAACTGGGGGTAGGGACTCTTGGAGTAGCAGATCACTATGAGCATGAGCAGACACCCTTCTACATGAGCCGACACCCCAGACCCTTCAATCAGGTAGCCAATGCCATGAGCATGAGAAATCTGCCCAGAGAGGGCCTCCCGGCCAAACACTTTGTACAGCAGAACTTTGGGGAAAATATGTAGCAGAGGCCTTTGTGTTTTCTCCTCCTCATTCTACCAGGTCTGATTTTACACAGTGTTTATTTTCTCCTCGTTGCACCTCCCGGGCAACCTGCCCACTAGCATCTCTTGTTGATGCCTCCTTCTTCCTCCTTGCCTCAGCTAACCCCTGAGTCCCTTACCTCCTGTCTACTCTCAGTGTTATTTTCTTATCACCCCATTTCATTCCCCTTTTGAAAATACCTTTCCCTCTCTGCTCCAAATCTCCCTGTTTTTTCCTGCTTTCATTTCAGCTCAAGCCACATGAAGGTTGTAAAGCATTTTGGAAAAGAGTGGGTATGGAAGGATGGCAAATAGAGCTTTATGGCATTTTGCTCTCGTTGAGCTCGGAGCCTGAAAACCAACAGCAATTCATAGCCCTGGCATTCCTTTGTCTGTGCAGGGCTATTAAGTAGCCCTAGATGAGGTCTGTGGCCATGACCCACAATGTATACTTCTCAGATGATGCAAAGTCACTCCAGGTAGAGCACTATTAGCTTGAGCAGCACTTCCCAAATCGGCTGCCACAGTACCCTGTGTGTGAAGATTAATAGGTACCATGGAGAGAAAAAGGGTTTCTGAGTACAAATGAGTTTGACAAATGCTGGGTTTGATAAGCTGAACTTTACTACAGGGTTTCTCAGAGCCCTTAACATACTAGTGGGAATCATGAGTCCCCAAGAGGACATTTAGAATCTTGCCACCCAAAGTATGGTCCAAGGATTGCAGCATTGGCATCACCTGGGAGCTTGCTGGAAATGTACAGTCTCAGACCTCTGTCCCACACTTTCCAAGTTCCAATCGGCATCCTTAGATCACAATCCTTAAATTTTGAGAAGTGCTGATTCCAAGTACCCTCCATTTCTCAACTTTTTTTTGTCAGTAGAACACTTTTTGGGGCCTCTTCTGTGACTTGTGTTCCCCACAACATACTTTGAGGGAGAGACTAAGGCTAGAAAGGCCTTCATAGGAATTTCTCACTGTCTAGAGACTGCACAGAAAGACATTAGCCAAAACAGCATTTAGAAATTGGGGAGCTGATTCATTATATGGTACCCAAAGACTCATTTTACAGGAGTTTTCGGGTCTTCCAAGCCTTGTGTTACCAGAAAGTCTTCCCATGACCCCAATTAACTCATTTCCCCAATTAACTCATTTCCTGGGGGCATTTTAAAGCAGTACCACAGTTCTGCTGGTTTGTTCTGTTCTCTGGCCCAGATCAACATGTTCGTTTCTGAAACCCAGCATCTCAGGATCCGAACCTCTAAAGAATGCTGCATGGTTGGTCCCCTGCTATAGAACATTAGAAAGGCAATTGTATAAAAGCTGGGCAACTTTTTGGTCCGGTGTATTATGTTCACTTAAGCTGCCATCCTTTTTCTTTCAGGCATTTAAGCTGTTGTGCCAAACATTACAAAAATGCTAGCTATTTTGTATTCCAATCTGGCGACTCATTTGGGGGCATTGTTAATATTTTATAAGAAAACTCTCATTTTTTTTTCCATTCACATGTGTGATTTTCAAGTGTATTCCTGCATGGCGTTCATAAACGTGATTTTTATTAAGTCTCGGGGCTCCATTTTTTTTTTCTCCTCGGAGAAACACATCTCCAATTTTATGTTAAAAGTTAAATGGAAAATAGTCTTTGATATGTGAAAATTTGATTTGCAAGAAATTTGTCCAGGAGGCAACCATACTGTAGAGCAAGGTGCTGCCATGCCCAAGCTCTGGTTGGTGGCCCCCAGGGCAAAGCTCCCAGCAGTTGGCAGTCGGCAGTCAGCACCTTGTCAGTGACCACTCTCCATGGCTGGCCAAGACTGTCTGCCCAGAGTGCAGGAAGAGGTGATGTGAGCAGCAGGATGGCATGTAGGGATGTGTGGGAGTGGAGAAGACATACACCATTAGGCCCCTCAGGCTGGAGGGCCTGTGACCCCAGAGGTTTTGCACTCTGGGTTTGAAACCATCACTCTGATCTCCCCCGCCCTCCTGCCCGGGGCAGAAGCAACAGAGTAAGAGGGAATTGGACTCTGGAAACACCTCTCTATGCTGGTTCAGAAGATCCGAGGCTTCATCTGAATTTCCCAGTTGTTCAGTGATGCTGGGAGCGCTACTGTTTAGAGCCCCCATCGGTTTAAAGATAAATGCAGACCCACCCAGAAAAGGTACCCATTGATGCCAGTGTTCATCCCAACCTCCCTCACGTTACAAATGCCCATTTGTGGGTTAAAAATGTAGGACACTCCCCACGATAGTGATTCTACTTGATTTTTTTTTCTCTTTACTGATGATCTATCATTGATATATTCAAGAATTTTCTTTGCAAGAAACCCATAGGCCTTTTAAGGAAAGGCACACAGATTGTTCTCTATACTATATGCCTGGGTGTGAATGAATAATCGCAGCTACCATTTCCTGAGTGTTTACTACGTGCCAGGCACTCAGCTCAGCATTTTACATGCAGTATCTCATTTAATCCTCATAAAACCTTACTTCTCCATTAAAAAAAATCTTTTTGGGGGCACCTTGGTAGCTCAGTCGGTTAAGCATCTGACTTCAGCTCAGGTCATGATTTCGTGGTTTGTGAGTTCGAGCCCCGTGTCAGGCTCTGTGCTGACAATTCAGAGCCTGGAGCCTACTTCGGATTCTGTGTCTCCTTCTCTGTCTGCCCTTCCTCTGCTCATGCTCTGTCTCTGTCTCTCAAAAATAAATAAATGTTAAAATTTTTTAAAAATAAAAAAATATGTATTTTTTATTTTAGAGAGAGAGCTATAGAGAGAGTATGCATGAGGGAGAGGTGCAGAGGGAAAGAGAAAGATAATCCTTTTTTATTTTTATTTGTTTAGTAAAAAATGTTTTTTAAATGTTTATTTTTGAGAGAGAGACAGAGTTTGAGCAGGGGAGGGGCAGAGAGAGAGGGAGACACAGAATCCACAGCAGGCTCCAGACTCTGAGCTGTCAGCACAGAGCCTGATGTGAGACTTGAACTCATGAACCTCGAAATCATGACCTGAGCCAAAGTCAGGTGCTTAATTGACTGAGCCACCCAGGCGCCCTAAGAGAGAGAATCTTAAGCAGGCTTTGTGCTCAGCATGGAGCCTGATATGGGGCTCAATCCTATGACCCTAGGATCATGACCTGAGCTGAAATCAAGAGTTGGACGTTCAACCGACTGAGTTACCCAGGCACCCCTCCATTTTAAAAATAAGGCAATTGAGGCTTGGAGAAGTAGGTGACTTACCCCAAAAAAGTCACAGCTAGTAAGAGGTGGAACCATGAGGCCAGCCCAGATCTGGGGGGCTCCCAAGTTGTGTTCTTTATTCCTCAGGCTGGGGGACTCGCTTTGATGGCAGGGAGTATTGGAAAGGCTTTGAATTCTGAGGGGGCAAATGGGCTTCTGAAGAAGCAAAATGACCAGGGAGTTGAGGAGTGGCAGAATGTGCATTTGCCTCATAATTTTGCCTAGAGCTAGCCCTGCAAGCTGACCAAGGTTAAGGTGGCCCTCATAAACCACCCAGAGATCTAATGACAGAGCCCACTCCTGGATCCACCTCTACACACACAGCTATTCATTTGTATTCTCACAGACAAACTTCCAGCAGCACTGGACCTCCTTCACAGTCCTTGGTCACTCCAGACACACTCTGTCCCTAGGCCTTACACATGTTTTTCCTTGTGCCTAACAGATTCTTCCCCCAGATAGCTATAGAGCTCCCTCCCTCTCTTCCTTCAAGTCTTTGCTCGGTTGAAGAGCACTGAGGAGTCCCCTGATAACCCTCTTTAATGTTGCAAACACTCATCCAGAAACTGTATCCCCTTACTTTCTTCATTTTTCTCCAAAGCACTTATCATTCCCTAAAATATCAATAATTTCACCTGTTTGTCTGTGTATTGTCATTGGAATACAGGCTCCATGAGGATGGGAATTTGTATCTATTTTGTTCACTACAGTATCCCTGGTGTCTAGAAACCATGTCTAGCACATAGTAGGAGCTCAATAAATATCTGTTGAATGAATGATGAAATATGCAGATAGCTTTAAACATGGCTTCCCACCTGTATTGTATCTACAGAGATACATAGATTCTTTGAGATAAAACCAAAGGTGAGGTGCCTGGGTGGCACAGTCAGTTAAGCATCAGACTCTTGATTTCAGCTCAGGTCATGATCTTGGGGTCATGAGACTGAGCCCCATGTCGGGCTCCACGATGAACATATAGCCTGCTTGGGATTCTCTTCCTCCCTCCCCCTCTGCTGCGCCCCCCACTTCTCTCAAAAATAAAATTAAAAAGTTAAAAAATTAAAAAAATAATGAAATAAAATAAAACCAAAGGTGAACATATAAGAGAATGAGTACCTTTGTAGGTGAGAGGACACAGGGAGTACTCCACGCACAAAATGCCCATGGTTCTCAATCTGGCTGAAATCAAGGAACCATATGGTGGACCTCTCTTGACATCAGTTTTACTTACTCTTTGTATCCATTGATTGAGAAACACAGAATGACCACAAACTAATATAAATGTATGATATTTTAAAATGGATTTTGTTAATCATTGTGACACCTGCCTAATGTTTGGAATATAGCAATACATACATGTGTGAGATGTTTTAGGATAGTGCTTAAATGTCTAGTCTCTGGCACCTGTCAGCCAGGGTTTGATTTCTGGTGTTGCCACTTATTACCTCTGTGATATTGAGCAAGTTGCTTAAGCCTTTGTTTTAGTGTCCTTGTCTGCAAAGCAGGGCTAGTGATATACCAAGTTCATAGAGTTATTACAAAGATTCAATGAGATACTGCATGTCAAGCTCATGTAAAGAGTCTGCCACGTAGTAAATGCTCCTCAAATGGGAACTGTCATCATCATTGTCGTTGTCGTCATCATCATCATCGTCATTATCATCATTATCATCATTGGCTATTGATTGACATAGCCACAGGTGATGCTTCATAGTGTACGGATATGCATCCCCCCTGCAGTGCTCTGCAGTCTCCAGGGTCCTGGATCCATAGTTCTGGGAGCCGGTATGGTAGACACTAAGTGGTTTTGACAGTCAAAGAAGAAGGGTTGACCACTGGGTGAATAGGGGCATAGGCATGGTGAGACTGGGAAGGTAGACAAGAGGGAGGGTGTCCATCTTGGAATGGTGACTCAATGCACACATTCAGAGAGGAAGCCAGCAGCTGCACAGGAAGCCTTTCAACACTTCTGAAATCCCAACTTAGCTAAAGGTTGCTCAGGAAAACAGACAAAGATAGTTATTACCGAATTGCCCTGTAAGTTTAAAGTGTTTTGTCATCTCTGAGTGTTAGCTCTTGGAGAGTGGTGAGGCTACTCTGTTCTTCACCCTATTTGGCCTTGCATTCCAGAGAATTCTGAGTTCCAGATAGTAGCCCATTAGTGGCAGATTGGGTCTAGGTGACCGGAGCCTTTTCTCTGTGATATTTCTCTGCTCATCTGCCACCCCCAGATGGGGACTCCAGAAAGCTGTTTCTGAGACAATCTGTGGGGCTGCAGCACTAACAGCAACCAACTGTGGGTAGCTGAGCTGAGAGTGGTGGGTAACCAGTGAGTACAGGTACTGTCCGCCATGGTGCTGGATTGCTATGCCCTACAGAGCTGGAAGAACAGGGCAGATTAATCAGGGGGTCCAGTGAGGCCTGGTGGTTCAAGGGATCAAAAAGAAGAAAGTCAGGGATGGAGCTCAATGTGGGGAGTGGGGTGAGGAGAAGTGGTCACCCCCTGAAGCTAAACATGATTAGACAGGAACCAGTCCACCCATGGAGAGAGCATGCAAGCTGTGCCCATAGGCTGACTGATTTGTTGAGAGTTGAGTACCGTCTGTGATTTTTTGCTCAAAATGGGCAATTGAGCCAATTAAACCTTCCCAGGGAAGAATAGGGAACCCCAGCTTTCGGTTTTATTTTAGGAAGCTGATCTTTCTGGAAAGACAAAAAACCCCAGTGGCACTTGGCAACATGTCACAGGGAGGCCTCTTCTTCTTGACCTTCAGGTGGGAAGCTCCAACTCTTGTGCAAGTCAGGAATTTTTGTTCTCAAACCAAGGATCTTAAAAAGATAGCTCTGTCAGTCTTGTATGAATTGGCTGGGGCCCCTTTCTCATTTCTCCTGGAAGCCTTGACTTCATTCTTGTCATCATGCAAGTGGACAATTTGAACCTGTCCAGCCCTTTCCTGGACCTTATGGGGAGTTCTGCTTTGGGGTGTTATTTGCATAGACAAATACAAACCGGCATCTGTCAGTTTAGCACCTCAAGCCAACGAGCCGGAGCGGCGATGGGCAACCTTCTGGGCAAATACCCTGGATATTGGATTCAAAAATGATAGTGTCAAATTGGGGCTAATTTGCATAGGCTTATCAGGTTAATTACTACAATGTCTCCAGGAACTTGAAAATCCTTGAATTCTTATGCAACCAGAATGCTCAGAGTCTGTTGCTATGAAACTTGGAGTGTAAATTACCATGAATACCATTAATCTGTTCACCAGGAGGTTAATTTGCAATTTGTTGGCAAATCACATGTGGGTCTTATAGCAAGAGTGTGGGTGGTGTTTTTGTGCCAACGTGTGGCCCTGTCTGTGTCTCTGGGGGTGCGTGCACGTGTGCCTGTGTGTGCGCATGTGGCATTGGGACCAGCACTCTGTGAGAACGCACATCCTAGGTTTTCTCACTGCTTGCTAGGTCTTAGTGGGCTCTTCTGGAACATCCTGGGTCCTAGGGCATGTGCTTTCAGGGTTGGAGGGCTGTTGTGCCGAGCAGTCTTTGACCCAGTGCCAGCTTACAAGACATTACCTCCTCCTGAGACAGGATCGCAAAGGTATCCATTAATGCTTTAAAATCATCTGGCTTTTCTGAAAGATGCTCTTTCCCCTTAATGGCTCTCAAGTTGTTTTTGTGCGCAGGCAAGTTACTCCTGGCAAAGGAACTCAGATCATGTAGAGGCACCAGGGCAGGGACATTGCACTGGGGTAGGACATGGTGACAGGGACCACATCGGGTGGGCGTGGAAGGAGAAGACTGCTGAGCAGAGCCAGGAGGTTTCCATGGCTGTGCCCAGTTACTGTGAATGGGGGGAGAGGCAGGGTGGATGATACAAAACTTACCCCAGTTGTACTGGCCCGCTCCCCCACGAAAGACCCGTACTTACAACAAAGTGAGAAAAATCCCCTCCTGACTTAGGCAACAGGCTGTGAGGTGTGACTGAAGGGGCACTGGAATCCCTCTCACCTGGAAATACCTCCCAGCTAGCCTCCTGGGGCTGGAAATCCCCTGGGGCTGGAAATCCCCTTTGGACAGAGTTATCAGATATTCAAATATGCTGCCTGGGAAGAAAGACCTAGTGGGACAGCAGGGCCTGAAGGGAATAAGGATGTGAAATATCTCAGTTTTGATGCTCAGGACGGATCTGCCCAGGAAGTGCCCAATGCTTTGGGGACACCCTGAACAGCCTTGGGGATGGAAGCCTGTTAGTCCATCACAGTGAGAGGCTATTCAAAGGAACAAGGGCATGCTGAAAGTTGGGGAAGGCTCTAAAAACAGCACATCCACCTACCCCACAGGTGAACCTTATAATAATCCTGGGGAGGGCATAGAGAATTTGTGATGTGGGTTTGAAGAACTCAGTGGCTGGGGCGAGGCGGGGGGCGGTGCACACAGAAGCAGATTTAGGAGGTCTACAGGGAGCCAGAGAGCCCCAGAAAATGTGGCTGTGATGATGTCCTCTTGAAACTTTCACTTTCCAACATCTCCGTCAATCAGCATTTCCTGAGTACCTATACTTGTGCTGGACACTGGGAATACAGTGGGCAAGATATATGCCTTGCCCTGCCCCCCAGCAAGCTCACATTCTAAGGGAGGGTAGACTTTTAAATCAGCTCTGTCTGGGAAGGCAGATCAGGCTCAGAGAGGGTGTCCCAGAAAAGGTGACTTGAGCTGAGGCCAGAAAGATGTGTAAGCGGTTGCCAGGTAGACAAGGTGGTGGAGGGCATTCTGGGTAAAGAAAGAGCAAGTGTGGAACTATGAAAGAACTTTGTGCAGTCCCCACAAGCAGGGTAAGACTGCCTTCTCCCTAGAGAAGGAAATACCATCTTCCTTAATAAAATGTCACCCATAACTTCCACGATTGGCCCTAGAAGGAGACCTTTTCAGCAGGGAAGAAGCATCCATAAGATTCACCTTCCCCTGTAACATTGACCCATCACAGGGGTCTTTTAATACTCCACGGTATTGTTCAGACCAGGTTGAAACTTTTCAGACAAAACCATATATTAAATTTTTTAATGTTTATTTTTGAGAGAGACAGACAGACAGACAGAGACAGAGTGCTAGTGCGGAAGGGGCAGAGAGAGAGAGGGAGACATAGAATCTGAAGCAGGCTCCAGGCTCTGAGCTGTCAGCACAGAACCCAACCTGGAGCTCAAACTGACAAGCTGTGAGATTATGACCTGAGCTGAAGTCGGATGTTCAACCGACTGAGCCACCCAGGTGCCCCCAAAACCATATATTAAAGGCTAGGGGATGACAAAAGGGATGCCAACATTTGTTGAGCACTTTCTCTGAGCCAGGTGTTATTCTAAATGTATATGTACACATATACTCATTTAATCCTAATAATAACTCCACAAGGTAGGCATGGTACTATTATTACCATTATGCCCATTTCACAGATAAGGGCCAGAAAGCTAGTCTAGACAGTTTGCCCTAGAAAGTATCATTCAGTCATCTTTGACTGCCCAGGCCCCTGGACCTTCCTCTCAGCCAACCTCCATGGGCCAGAGGCCACCTATAGTCCCAGCCACCTACAAGTGCCCTCCCAAATAAGTGCCTGGCCTTCCCTCCTCTCACATTGAAGAGGCAGTGGAGAGGAATGGGGTGAAGGGATCATATGCTCAGATGCCTCCTGGGCCAGACACAAAGGAGTGAATGTATTCACTAGGGCAAGATCAGATGTGTGCCCAAGAAATGTTTCGTTCTCCTCTTTATTATTCTGTTAATAAAAACAGCACCACAGCCGGACAAGAATGATTTTGAATGGCAACTGACACCTGGCCCCCTGGCTAGGGTACAGAAGCAGTGGTGGGGACATGGGGTGACCTGGAGAGATCCCATCCCTCATCCAGAAGAGGCACTTCTACTTAGCTCCAGCTGATCATGGCCAGGTGGGACTTTAAAGGCCCAGGGATGCCAGATAGCCAGAAATCCAGATTCTTACATGGAATCTGAGGATTTTTAAATGTTAGCAATGAATCAAAAATTTTTTTTGAAAACACCATGCAGGCCAAACAAAACACACTTGCAGCCAGGTGACCTTGTGGCAAGTAACTTGACCTCTGGACCCTGGACTCTCTAATATGTAAAATAGGGGTAATACCACTGCCTATGCCATGGGGTGAGTATGAAGATTAAGTGAGGTAATATAAGTGAAATACCTGTTGGGATGATTATTATTCCTTGGGAGTTCCAGTCTTTTACCTGAGGAATATCTCTTTCTAGGTGATTGACAGGAAAGTCTCTGTCCTTCACCTCCAGAGAGGCTCCCTGCCTTACTCAGGGAATTTAGCTCCACCCTTGCTGGCAGAAGATTCTAAGGCTATGCTTAAAACACAGTGATTGGCCAATGTGTATACATATGGGGAGGGGGACGCATTTCTTTATTTCTACCCTTTAACACAGCATACTGGGTGCTGACTGATTTACCAAGCCATTCCAGGCCTGGGGAGGGGCTGAGAAGGTGTATAGAATGATTTCCTTCAGGCAGAAAGGAGGCAACTGAGGCAGGGAAGCTAGGCCATTGTTCACATGCCAGCCTACCTTCAGTTCTTTCTGCGGATACCCAAGGTTCTTAAGAAAGCTCTTGGCTGCTAAAGCTTTTACAACCTCATCTTCCTTTCAAGCTGTGACTCTCCCCCTTGGATGCAAATTAGAAACACTTGAGCAGCTTTAAAAAAAATACTGATGCGGAGGCCTGACCTTCAGAGACTCTGAGACCCCTCACACAATCTTAAGCAAAACTGTATATGGCCGTGTGTGCACATGTGCACTTTTCTGGGGACTTGGTTGGGGCCTCAGAGGGCAGTGTCCACAATGAATGGCATAAACGTGTGGGGTACTATGGGGAACAGCCATGACCTTCTCAGCCATCGCACAGTATCCATCCAGGTAGACTGGCCTTCTCACCTCTGGGAGCCCCAGTTTCTTCTCTGGTCCCACGGGGCTCAGTAATCAACACCTTCTGTGTTTCCTCAGTGGTTGTGAGGATGTACTGAACCACTAAAGCATGTACAAGAAAGGCCTTTGAAAAAGCCTAACCCACTCTCCACAGGGGAGGGCCCGTTATTACAAGGTTAAGGAGGGTGTGGGTGGAGAGGTAACAGAGGCAGCGGGAAGCAGCAGTACACATCGAGAAAAGGCCACACACATTAACAAAGCAGCTCCAAATGCAAGCAAATTAATAGAGGGCCCAGCAAGAACAGAACATTCGCACCGCAGGGGCAGAGCACCCATTGGAGCAGCTAGGCCTTGGCAGGGGGAAGGAAGAAGAATGGCACAGGGAGGGGAGACAGGGGCCAAGTGAGGGGGGGTTTCAGTGGTAGGGAGGCTTGCTCTGGCTAAGAGAAGAGAAGGGGTCAGCCACGGAGGGGAAGAAAATGTGGTGAGTACCCCAAGTAGGCCTGGGGAGCAGGCAGGGGCATCTGAGAGTGTCTGGTGAAGGGAAACCAGTGACGGGTACAGAATCAGTGCCCCCTTCAGGTAATAGTAGGAGGAAGGGTCCCTCCAACCTCAATACATTTGGCTTTATCCTATGGTAACTGGATCCAAGACCACAAGGCAGAGAGGGTCACCAGGGAAGCTGCTACTAACTATAGGGCCAGACCCTCCACTTCTTGCTGCTTTTTCTTTCTTCTCTGGAACAACCAGGACCCACCTGACTCAGAGGCAAGGAGTGGAGCATATGTCAATTCAGGAAGCCCTTGACAAATCTTCATAGAGAAATGGTCTGGAAAGGGGGAGGGACATTGGACTAAACCAAAATCCTGGCTGGGTGGCTCAGTCAGTTGAGCGTCTGACTTTGGCTCAGGTCGTGATCTTGTGGTTCGTGGGTTCAAGCCCCACATCAGGCTCACCCCTGTCAGCCTGTCAGCGCAGAGCCTGCTTCAGATAGTCTGTCTCCCTCTCTCTCTGACCCTCCCCCACTTGCGCACGCATGCTCATTCACGCGCGCACTCTCTCTCTCTCAAAATAAATAGTAATGAGAAAAATATTGTATTGCCTGTATGGCTCAGGCACTGACCAGGAAGGATGAACAGCCCCTAGAACTAGAGCAGCATTCTAGAGGGCCCCTACTAACCAGGCATTAACCCTCTGGTTGCTGGATCAGAAGGAGGTGGGGACAGTTGGAAGGCACTGCAGGGGGCAGGGGATGGGGAGTTGAGGCAGCAGCTGTTTAATGATCATTAAGTCACGAATGTAAAATCTGAGTAAGTGTGATGGTGGTACAGGTGTTCACTGGTAATGTCAGCCCTGATCCTGGGGCAGCTGGAGTCAGTCCTGGAGGTCATAGGGGATTAACATGCAGAGAGCTACTGCTGGGGATTTGAGGGTTCCTGTCTGCAAGCTGGGGTGGGGGCAGTGAACAAATTCTCCCTTTGTCCCCCAGCCAAGGTGGGTCAGACGCTGGCTGCATTGTTGAATAGCAGTGCCTGGGTCATGCCCATAGTGGCAACCCTTCATACCTGTCTAGCTTCCATGCATACGCAATGCCATGCCCGATGTTCTCGAATGAGGGCCCATTCTGGAGGAAACATCAGTCTATTTCAGTGCTATTTAGCCTAGAATCTGAGCCTGACAGAATAGGAAGGGACACTAAAATCTGCTCTCTTTCAACTTAAGGATAAAATGAGATCTAGAGAGGGAAAGTGTAGGGCCATACATCTAATTAGCTCCAGAGCTGGGATGAGCAGCAAGATGTCCCTGCTCCCAGCCTGGTGTATTTTCTATTGCTTTCTTTGCTATTATTCCAAGTCTTCATTATCGTCAAGGGAAGATGCCAGAATATCCTCAGGGCCAACCATACCCATAGGTAAACATGATGTGATCAAATAGGTCTCCTCAATTGCCTGTCACTGTGCCTGAAATTTCACCATCGGTGATTCTTTCCTTTGGATCTTGAAGCTTTCCAGTCTTTCTGGGGGATATAGGTGTGGGATTTATTGACAGTCCCGGAGAGAAAGACTTTGTAAATTTAACTCAGGTTATATAGCTCAGGGAGAGCAGCAGCAGGTGGCCGGGGGGGGGGGTAGGGGAGGAGGGAGAAGATGCAGGCTGAGGTAGACATGGGGACTCAGGGCGAGGATCTGAATCCAGGGCCCAGGCCACCCTGAGTGGGGCAGAGGAGTATTTGATACACCCACACCCAAAGCATCCATCAGCCTGGCTTGGGTGCCCAAGGAGTCATTTTCCCGGGAGACAGTACTGTAACCCGAGGGGCCTGAATCACTGGCCCACTCTGGGGAGAAGGACAGGTGAGTAAGGATAACATCAGGCTGTCTGGAGTGGCCGCGGGGGGCACTTTATTAAGAGGGGCAGCCTGGGCGAGATGGATGTGACAAGGGAATCTATGAAGACATTGAGAGGAGCCTCAGCTGCAAGAGGGATGGGCTCCAAGACTGCCAAGGGAAGTTAGGTGTGGAGTCTGCCTGTTTGGCGCCTACCCCCCCCCCCCCCCGCCAGGGACCTGCTGAAGGTGCCCTGGCCCAAGGCTAGGCTCCTTTCTGTTGCTGCCTCTGACTTCCATTCTGGTTTGGCTCCAGAGCTGTGCAATGCAGCCCTAGGCTTGGCCAGCCATGGTGCCCATGTCCCCCATCAGTTGTAGCACTTAATTATCAAAGGGGCATCAGGGTGACAGTCTGGTGGGAAGGAGGGAGAGGAAGGAAAGAGGCTAGCATATTTGTCTGGAAAGGGTTTGCCTGGCAAGACCCTGTGTTTCCTTTAAGTATGTGTTTACTTGGGGGTAGCAAGAGGTAGGGGAAAGTGCTTCCGGAACTTTGGTGATTAGCATAGTGTTGTAATTTAGATTGTAGGTCTATTTGGGGTGCGGGGCTTGCTGGGGTGTGCTGAGACAGCTGAAGACCCTCCCAGAGACTTCACTAGTTCTGTTGTAGATCTCAGCCAGCCAGGCAAAGCCAGAACCCCTAACATCCCCCCAAAGAGAGTATCTGCCACCCTCAAGGCCACCTTCTGCTGTCTGATATAAGTCTCTTGCTTCCTAAAGGGGTGTTGCTGGAGGCCTCAAGTGGTTTCCACCCAGACATGTACAGTGCCGGGTTCGGTGGGCTCTGGTGGTGGGCGGGGGGAAGGGGGGATGCTAGGGTTGCCAGGAATTAGAGACCCAGAGCCAAGACTGTCCCCTGGGACCACTCAAGTCCCCCCAAACAATCTCCCTGGCTTAAGGCCAGGCCATCACTAACCTGAGTGTCATGGGCACTGCTGAGGGAAGATGATATTTCACAGAGCAGAGACTCCTGCCCAGGTGAGGATCGGTGATTCAGGGAAGATGGAATTCAGTGCAATGAATTTGGGAAAGTCAGCCAGGAATTCTTCTAAGCTTTACTTCCCAGCAGCCCCCCTCCCACCTCGGAGATGGACTAATCCCTGACATTTGTCTGGTGGCTTTATACTTTTCAAAGCTCCTTCACATCCATTTTGTCCACTGAGCCTCACAAACACCCCCATGAATTAGGGCAGGAAGGTGTTATTATCCCTGTTTGACCAACAAGAAAACTGAGGCCTCAAAAGGATACATGACTCATCCAGGGTCACACAGCTATTTAGCCAAAGGGCTGGGACTTAAAATATGTTTCCTAACTTGCAGTACTGTGTGCTTTCCACTTCCCATGTGTGCAGACGCCCCCACAGAATCATGGAAGTGCCCAGCACCCAGCATGGTGCCTGGCACATGATAGATGCTAATAAATATTTGCTGAACGAATGACTGAATGGATAAGCAGGAACAAGGCAGGGGGGAATACAAACTGCTCATTTTTTAATGATCAGAATGGAAGGGCAGGAATACTGGGTTGTTTCATCATTTTGACCAGAAAGGAAGGAGTAAGAGATCTTTCCCATTTCACAGATGTCATTGTCAAGGCAGGAAGATAAGGGTAGCTCCCATAGGGAAGCCACAAAGCTTAATCTCCCCACAGGCTGCTTTCTACTCACACTTCATACATTTTTTAATGTTTATTTATTTTTTGAGAGAGACAGAAAAAGAGCGCGAGTTGGGGAGGGGCAGAGAGGGAGACACAGAATCCCAAGCAGGCTCCAGGCTCCAAGAGCTGTCAGCACAGAGCTCCAATGCACCAACCCACCAACCATGAGATCATGACCTGAGCCAAAGTCAGACGCTTAACCCTCTGAGCCACACAGGTGTCCTTCTACTTACACTTTAAAGAGGAATGAGTGTTCTTTTCTGCTTTGTCAAAGATTAGTTCGCCATACGTTTGTGGGTCTAGTTCTGGGGTTTCTATTCTATTCCATTGGTCTATGTGTCTGTTTTTGTGCCAATACCATGCTGTCTTGATGATTACAGCTTTGTAGTAGAGGCTAAAGTCTGGGATTGTGATGCCTCCTGCTTTGGTCTTCTTCTTCAAAATTACTTTGGCTATTCGGGGCCTTTTGTGGTTCCATATGAATTTTAGAATTGCTTGTTCTAGCTTTGAGAAGAATGCTGGTGCAATTTTGATTGGGATTGCATTGAATATGTAGATAGCTTTGGGTAGTATTGACATTTTGACAATATTTATTCTTCCAATCCATGAGCAGGGAATGTCTTTCCATTTCTTTATATCTTCTTCAATTACCTTCATAAGCTTTCTATAGTTTTCAGCATACAGATCTTTTACATCTTTGGTTAGATTTATTCCTAGGTATTTTATGCTTCTTGGTGCAATTGCAGTCTCTTTAACAAATGGTGCTGGGAGAACTGGACAGCAACATGCAGAAGAATGAAACTAGACCACTTTCTCACACCATTCACAAAAATAAACTCAAAATGGATAAAGGACCTGAATGTGAGACAGGAAACCATCAAAACCCTAGAGGAGAAAGCAGGAAAAGACCTCTCTGACCTCAGCCATAGCAATTTCTTACTCGACACATCCCCAAAGGCAAGGGAATTAAAAGCAAAAATGAATTACTGGGACCTTATGAAGATAAAAAGCTTCTGCACAGCAAAGGAAACAACCAACAAAACTAAAAGGCAACCAACGGAATGGGAAAAGATATTTGCAAATGACATATCGGACAAAGGGCTAGTATCCAAAATCTATAAAGAGCTCACCAAACTCCACACCCGAAAAACAAATAACCCAGTGAAGAAATGGGCAGAAAACATGAATAGACACTTCTCTAAAGAAGACATCCGGATGGCCAACAGGCACATGAAAAGATGCTCAACGTCGCTCCTTATCAGGGAAATAGAAAT